>NW_005843285.1:116895-182918 GCF_000455745.1 Alligator sinensis
AGCATCCCTGGCTACCTGGGCCCGCGCGCAGGGCCGGGTCTTCCCCCCCCTGCCCAGGTGACCAGAGCATCGCCTCCCAGGCGCCAGGCTTTTGTCTGCAGACAAGGAGCGAGATCCCCGCTGTGAGAGATTCAACAGCAGCCTCTCAGGCTGGCTGAGACAGATCTCTGGAGAGGGGCACCGACAGTGGCATTTCTGCCACAATTGCAGAGTTGTGGGTATAGGTGGTAAGGCATCCAACAGCATCCTGCTTGTGCACATTCTCACCTATGTGTCTTGGCCCCCAGACCACCTTCAGCTGAGCAGGACTCACAAGTTAGAATAGTAGAGGATAGGGGGGGATGGATGCTTGGATGGACCGGTGATGGATGGAGAATGTGGGGATGGATGCATGCATGCCAAGGGAAGTGTGCAGGAATGGCTGGGTGTTTGGAGCGTGTATACTGAGATGGATGGATTGATGGGTAGAGGGGTAGTTTCCCAGTCTGCACTACATAAATCCATGATCTCTGTCTCTGTCTCTGTATATAGAGCGCAAAATCACTCCAAGCAGCATCACCACAATGCAGTCAGCAGCCTTCATCTTATCCCAGCAACCCCTGCTCCCCCTTTGGTGGTTGGTTACCATGAGGTCATCCTGAGCACTTGTGCTATGTCTCCCTCATTGGCTGTGGACAATTGCAGGAGCACAAAGGGCTCAGGAGCAGAGTTGGATCCAAGAAAGGTCTTTCCTGGCTTGGATGGGGGTTCCAGCCAATAGAAAATGAGTTCCCAAACCTTGTCATGTTTGTAGGTGAAGACGGATGCCCCATGCCATTTGGCCACCAAGAGCAAGGTACCCCCTCTCCCTCAAGTCACTTTGTTTCCTTCCCTCACAGAACTCTAGAAACCCCCGGCCAGTTTGCTGGTGGCCACTAGTACCTCTTCCCTGCTCTCACCATTGACCACAGGACTTCCTGTCTCCTTCCTGGCTCTATTTCCCTTACACTCTGAGGCTTTTGCTTTCTGTGACATCCAGGACAAGCTACTTCTTGCAAACTGAGCTCAATTCTCTTGGAGCAACATTCAGAGAGCATGGAGCTGTGGGGGATCACAGTGATGGTCCTCTCTGTTCCCCTTCTTGGCTCAATCACAACAACTGGTGAGATGGGCTTGTATGTGTAGAGGAAAATGGATGAGAACCCAAGAATCCTGGTCCCACCTCTCCCTGCTGTAACCTGATACATCCCAGGGCACCTGTCCCAGGTGTGGAGGTAGAACCCAGGTATCTTGGGACTGAGCCATAAACCTCCCCCATCCCCCTCCACTCTAGATTACCTTGGAGAGACCCCAAGAGTCTGGGCTCTCAGCCTCCCCTACTTTAACCCCCCAAGACCCCGCTCCCCTCCCATCTTAGAACATAGAGCCCAGGCATCTGTGCTTCCAGTCCTCACTTCTCAGATGCCCGAGCCCCTGGGCTTTTCCAGGTCAGAGGATAGAACCCAGGTGTCCTAGCTCACAGCCCCTCTCCGCCACGCAACAAACTAGTAGGCCCTACACCCCAGCATTTCTCCTGAGACGAAAATTGAACAGACAGACAGAATGATTTTAGCCAAATATTCTACAGAGCAATTTGGGAAATAGAGAAATGGTACCCAGAATGTATAGGCACAGCATGGAGGGAGGTGTGGGGGTGGATAAGGGAAGGGAGGAATAGGTGCGTATGGATGAATGAATGGCTGAATTGGTGGTTAGAGATCAACATATGAGTGAATGAATGGGGTGTGTGGGGATGCATGGATGGATGGATGGATGGATGGATGGATGATGAGGTGGTTCAGGTTTGGTGGAGGAACAGATGGATGAAGTGGGTATGTGGAGATGACATGAGGACGACATGGGCAATCATAGGACAAAGGATGACCCTACAATATCTTGCTTCTCTCACCCCTCATCTCATAGCTGGTGCACTGGCCCAGATACCCCTGCCCCAAGCCTCTAACAGCCCCCCCTCTTTCCTGCAAGGTCTCAAGATAAAGATGCTTCCTGCCATGCTCACTGCCAAGGCCAAAGCGAATGCCACCCAGATCTACACCTTTGAGGTCTCCAACGGATCCATGCCATGGGTGATCTGGGCCCAGACTGCTGGCAAAGCTATTATAATAGACCAACACTAAGCCCGTCTACCATGAACATGTAACTTTCTCCTACCTGACAATGTATTATCCATGGTGACCATGACCCTCTTGGAGCTAATGAAGCAGGACTCAGGGTTTTCGAATCAATTGCATGGAGAAGTGCTGGCCTCTCCATCACTGGAGGTGTTCAAGGAGACTTTGGATGGTTACTTGTCAGACATGATCAAGTCATAACTATGCCTATCTTCCATGACGCAGACTTTCCAGGCTTCTGACATCTGCTACTTTCCTTCTTCTCCTGTTTCTGTTACATGTGCCAGGGTGTTTTTAAGCTTTTCTCAGAGGAATTGGGTGTTAGCTGCAGCCAAGCCTGTGGGTCATGACTGGGCTGTGCCAATGCTTCTCTTGAGACCACAGCCAGAGGGCTTTGATAGAAGGCCTTGATGTCTATCTGGGACCAGATTGATGCCATATATGGAATCAGGAAGGAATTTTACCCCATGGTCAGATTGGTACATACTGGGCAGGGGTTGTAGCCTTCCTCCACAGTGGGAGACATGGCCTCTACCGGGGATCTCTTCAGCATATATTAACAACCTTTTATAGGAGCAGGACATTCACCACCATGGTCCTGCTCTCCCTTTCTCAGGTCGGATGTGATGTTTTGTGTTCTGTTATGGCTGATGTGTGTTTGATGAAGTGGTTAGATGATGTCAGATTTCATTGATGTTGGGGTTGGAAGGGGCCTCAAAGATCATAAAGTCCAGCCCCCTGCCCCAGGGTCAGGAAGTCAGCTAGGGTCAAAGGACCCCAGCAAGATAAACATCCAAGCATTTCTTGAATGAGTCCAGAGTAGGTCCTGCACC
This sequence comes from Alligator sinensis, assembly GCF_000455745.1. NCBI lineage: Eukaryota > Metazoa > Chordata > Crocodylia > Alligatoridae > Alligator > Alligator sinensis. The sequence goes on from NW_005843285.1 coordinate 119,879, forward strand.
ACTTCTGGAGGGAGTCTATTCCAGGTCTTGGGCGCTCAGACTGTAAAGAATTTTTTTCTTCTGTCCAGCCTAAAATGGTCTTGTAGGAGTTTATGACCATTGGTCCATGTTTTTTCTTGGGGCGCTCTGGTGAACAGACGTTCTCCCAGATCCTGATGTGCACCCCTTATGTACTTATAAGCAGCCACCAGGTCAAATCCTCAGCTAGAGTCCAGGAATGGAGCTGAATCTGGAGTCAGGACCCAAAAACCTTGACCTACCAGATCAGGGAAGCTTAGAAAAGCCTCCATAACTATGAGCTGGCTTGGACTCTGCTACCACAGCTGGGACTTTAAATGGATAGGCAGCTGCCCCAGAAGACAATCAGGAAGCCAGTTAATTAGTTAGAGCAGTGGTTCTCAATCTTTTCAGCTCATGGGCAGATTAGCAGTACCAGTTCTCTCCGCAGGCTGGATCCTGTGCATTGTACTGGGCCAGCTGGGATCTAAACTGCATGAGAACAACCTGATGGATGCATGGAGACTCCCATATGTGAGGATGGCCTGGTGAGGATCCATGCAGCCACATGGGTCTTAGACATTTGGTCACAAGGGAGCATTGAGAGTGTTAATTACCACCACTCCACCCACTGCCAGTTTTCTAGACCTATGGGGAGACCTGTGGGCTGAAGGTCATGGCTGCACAGGACAAATCTGGCCTACAGACCAGGTGTTGAAGACCCCTGAGTTAGACACCCAAGGTAGGTGTAACTAGGACAGGGGGGAGATGGTCTTCATCTTTAAGGTCCATGGTACCAGAGAGAGAGAGAAGGGCATGGCCTTTACTTCAAGTCTCTTGGTGGTGTCAGGGCTGCTGGTCATTTTACAAAGAGTTTAGATAATGGATTTGTATAGGATAATTGGACAGGGCTAATCCTGCCTAAAACAGAAGATTGGACTAGATGACCTCTGGAGGTCTGTGGTGGCACACCTTTGGGTGCTTTCTGTCGATGCCGAGAGCCGCGGCGTGGGTTTCGGGGCTTTAGGAGCCCTAGTCGGCGGGCGGGTACTTGTGACGCTTGGAGTGGAATCAGGTACTCAAGCGTTTTGGTTAAACAAAAGGTTGTTTACTTACACTGCTCGTACAGTGCAGGTCAGATGCTTGCTTCGGTTACGGTTACAAACTTGGGTCGGGCAGAAATTACAAAGATGTTGGTCGGTCTGCAGGTGTGTTCGGGGTGTTCGGGCCGGCAGTCGTCTTACGTCTCGGATGGGGGTGTCCAGGTAGGAATAATTTAGAACAGTCCAATAGAGGGGTACGAATTTGCATAAGATTGGCGGGAACTCCTTTGCACCGTGCATTTCTGTGCTGCAAAAGAAATGCACCATGCAGAGAAGCTGCAAATTGGCAGGAACTTTTTCTAGGTCATTAATATATATAGTCACTGGGCTCTGGAGTTTTCCCCTCGTGACCTACTTACATGACCTACTTACAAAATGATTGACAGACTGCCTTCTGTATCAAACTATGGAATCTTCCCACTGTACTATAGGCATATGAACACTGGGTTCTGACACTTTCCACGTTAAGGCCCAAAGTCTGAGAGAAAGAGGTTTGGACAACAACATGGAGGCCAGGAGAGTGAGGCTTGGGTGACAATGCAGGGGCCAAAAGGGCCTGAGGTCCAAGACATTAATGAGAGTGGGGCCAAAGGAGAGTGAGGTCCAGGTATGTTGACAGACTCCTGAGGTGTGATGGAGGTCCCTTCCACCCCAATTCTCTATGACTTCTGAGACACCGGAGAGAGCTGGCACACATGGAGAGCCAGCAAGATAAAAAGGATCAGCATGCTGGAGAGAGCCAACGCACTTGGGAGAGCCATCAGCACAGTGAGAGCAATCAAAGTGAGGAAATCCTGCGCATCAGGAAAAGCTTGCGAAGCAGCAAATGCTGGCCTGGCAATGAACGCTGGTTTGCCAGAGAAAGCCAACTGTGCAGAAAGAGATGAAGGAGACTGCTGGGGTCTGGACACGAGGAGTGTCCAGCACCAGGGGCCTAGTTGGGGGCCCCAGGACAGTGATCCACAGCAGTAAATGGCCCAAGGGAAGAGAGAGAACCACAGGACACTGATTGAAGTTACAAGGGTCGACAACACCTAATTGTGAGTTCAGGAACATTTAAATTCCACATCCTTTATGTTCTTCACTCTTGTTTACCATTGATCCTATTGAACTGTGGGGAGATCAGGCTGACCTTGCATATGTAGTGTCCCAAGGTCTTTGAGCAGACCTGACCATCTGTCAGGCATTAGAAAACTTACTTTGATTTTTCAGAAGTTTCCATTTTTATTTACATCTGGAAACAGATGGTTGGTTGGTAGATGGTGTAAAAGGGAGGCAGGAGCTCTGAGAAGGTGACCTACAGTCCCATGGGGGTAGCCCCAGAATTATCAGGAGCCTTCTGCCTAATTGATACATGGCAGGCTTGAACAGAAGGTGGCACATAAGCATGGGTACCAGTGCAGTGCAAACGGTCATCAATGAAGGCCCAATTGGTAGAGAGTCTGACTGTAGGTATTGATTGCACTTGAGGTGTTGGATAGAAGCCCTCAACTACCTGAAGAGTGGTTCTGAAGAGGATGGAGCAAGACTCTCCAGCACACTCCTCGGCAGACCCAAAATTGGACCACTTCCAGGTGTGCTGCTGAGCATGCTGGGGAGCACCTTGCTCTCCTGTGGGATGCTCCATCCTCTCCAGCATCACAGCAGCCATGAGGCCCTGCTACATAGAGGTATGTAGAAAAAACATTTAAAGCTGTATCTATGTCCAAATCACCGAATCTTTCCAAATCTCTCTGAATCAATTTGGAGAATTCGGATTTGATTCAGAGCGATTAAAGCGTCCTCTGATTTGATTCAGATTCAGAAATTCAGCCACCGAATCAGGCTGAATCTCTGCCAAATCAGATCAGGGACCAAAGCTTTACACAGCCCTAATATGTATGTACATACATGGATGTGTGTATATAGAGAGAGCGCTTTCATCTACAACAGGCTTTACATTAAGACAGATGATTTTATTTCCCTATGAAAGCATCTCTCTAGGACAGGCTATTTCATAGATTTCTTTTTTTCTCTTTTGGCCCCCAGGGTGGAAAATGCCATTTATTATGACTGGTTTCCTTGCCCAGTGTTTGCTTTGGAGCCTGAAGTTTCAGAATAAAAGCAGGAAAACAAATGTACCAGATACCTAGCTGGTGTCACATAGCCCCACTGAAGGCAGCAGAGCTGATTGATACCAGCTGGGGAGCAGATGATTCAAACCTAAGAAGAAGAGCATTCATGGTTTCCCCCACCAACCAGGTGCACACATGCTTAGCGACAGGTGCTGAAGACCATATACCATTTTCTATACCCGGGAAAACTGTAACCACAATGTCCACAGAGGTACCAATGTACAATGAGCTTCTGTTACTATTTCCACTCACTGCCTGAGATAGGTCTCCATCAGAAAGGAAGAAGCAGAAAATAAAGGGCAATCTCTGGTGCCAGAGATGGCCCCAAGAGGAGGCTGAGGTCACTCAAAGCCCAAGAGATTCATGATCCAGAGCCAGGAACAAGGACCTGCTGAATGTGGGTCACCTTCCCCCATTCCTGGAGGAAACTGGAGTCAGTCATGGATGTGGGCTCCCACAGAGTCTCTTCATGATACAACAAGAATATGCCTGGTTATACCAGGAGGTGAAGATAAGGCTGAAGTGAGACATAATAGAGGTTTCCTTGTGAAGGTTTTGAATGACGTGAACAGGAAACTTTTATTCACCAAGTCCAAGAACAGTAGAATGAACAGACCCCTTCTGAAATTAGTAGGAGCCAAGTTTAAAGCTAACCAGAGAAAGACTTTTATGCACCACATAGTTAGCATCTGGAACTCATTTTCACAGGAGTTGGTGGGAGAGAGAGCACATCCAGGTTCACCAGTGGGCGGGATAATTTCATGGAGGATAGTTCTGTTAATGGCTGTTGGACAGAATGGATGGAAATATATCCCTTGGCAGAAGTATACTTCTTTCCATGCTCTGTTTTTCATCCATCTAGGGACTCCCAGCATGCAGCCTCCTGAAAATAAGGCAAAATGGGGAAAGGGGTTAGGAGACAATAGGATAACTGCCTCTTACCCTCTGGATGGAGAAAGCTCCTGCCCTATTCTCCGCCCTATTCTCCGCCATGAGCCACCTGTGGTTTCTATATGCAGCTAATTCACCACCCAGCTGCCTCTAGTTTAAAAGGAGGATTTGCCTCTCCTGAGAGCATAGCCATCCTTAGTGCCTCAGTCCCTGTGTCTCCCTCTTCTTTTCTAGTGTGTGTGGTGGGCCAGTAGGGGGAGCTCCTGCAGTGAGCCTCCCACCTCACCACACCCATCCACCTTCTGGACTCCATGTGTCTCTCCAGAGGTGCCTAAGTCCTGGCAGATTGCCTTTCAAGCTCCACCACAGAGTCCGGGGGTAACGTGTGCTGCCACCACCCCAAGAAGGGACTGTCTGGGGCCTGTATCCTTGGGGAAACACAGGCCTAATAGTCCTATAGGTACTCAACCCAACACAAGAACTTGGGGCACTTCCCCAAGTTGGGGGCCAAAAAGGATAGTCTCCCTTAGTCTGCTGACGCAAGGGGCCTCCTGGACATAATTAAACCCACCCCTCACTAAGTCTCCTATACCAGTTACAAAGGAGAACTTTATTGGTTATAGAGGGTAGGGTTAGAATAGGGTACAGGGTAGAGCAATATCAGAGAAATCCCATAGAGCAAACTCCCCTGGCTGGGGTAGCCTTTGATCTCGCATCTGAGTTACTGCAAGTTATATACCTAGTTGGGTCTTGGATAGTTTACTCACAAGTATCATCCAGAGGCTGTTGGAGATTCCCTCTGGAGACAGGTGGTTCCTTGATCATGAGTTTTAAGAGAGAGAGCAAATTTCAGATGGTTCAGCTCTTCTCAGTCTCTGAGTCTGCCTCATGGTTGCTGCCCCCTCCTCCTGGGCAGTCCTTAACTTATATAGCCCCTGTGACCTCATTTACCTGGTCCAATGGAGGCCAGCACCTGTTGGCTGTGAGCCAACCAATTTGAAATGCATCACTAGTTGCCAGGCAGATTCTAGCCCACCAGGAAGGAAGCCCCTCACCCAGGTATGTGATGCCAGTCACGTAGGCAGAGGGAGCAGGTTTCCCCCTCCCTCAGGAATGTATCCAGCTCAGGTTACCTAAAAAGATAGGGTAAAGGCGTGTCTCCTCTGCTGGGCCCATCCTACTCAAAACTGTCACAGAGCAGAGTTTTGGGGGGAGAAACAAAGGTGGCTTTCTGCCACAGTGTGTGGCTTGAGTGCATCAATGTGTCTATGCATCCAACCCTCCTTGTCAGAAGTATACATCTTTCCATGCTCTGTTTTTCTTCCATCTAGGAACTCCCAGTACATGTCTGTCCTTCTGTCCATCCCCTCCTTTCCTTCCCTCGCCCAATCATCTGTCTAGCCCAGGGAAAGTTTGGAAAGCAGGATGCTGGACCAATCCAGTAAGGTTATTTTCCCTGGTGAGAACTGTGTCCTGGATGTGCTCAGAAAACCTTTCTGTTTCCTGGCTTTAGGTCCTAGTACTTGTGATTGGAGCTTTTCAGCAGGTGGCTATATTTTCTACAGCTGATTCATTTAAGTTGTGGAGATGGATGGAGAAGAAGAACTCTTTCATTGCATTCACCCTGAGAGAGTACAGTGTAGCCCACATGGCTAATCCAGCATCAGGCCCCTACTTATTAGTGAAATTTCTAGTTTCTTTTTAACAAGAGAAAGGCATTTGTTGTACTCTATGCAATGATATACCTCACCGTCTGCATCCATCTTTTTAAAAGCCTAGATTTGCCCATGCTCACTGGAATATGGATGACTACAACCATTGATCAGGCTACATCAAAATGATACAGAGGCCTGATTTTTTCCCTCCATTTCTTGGGGAATGATCTGTCAAGGTCCCTTCCGACCTGACCAACTATGAAACTATGAAACTATGCTGCATTCCTCCATACCTATGAACACCTACCAGTCTTGGCTCCTCCCCTCCACCAGCACCCAGCAGCAGTTGAGTTCATAGACCCATCCCACCCCACACCTTCTCCACACTTGCCCCGGCCAGAGCAGACCAGCTCTGGACCAGCTGAACCTGTGCACACAGCCCTGACCCCAACACCCACCATGCCTGCTCCAGACTTATCCCCCCATGCAGAGCAGCTGCAGCAGCAGTGTCCACGGGACAGAAGGTGCTGCTTGGTACAGGGGAAAAGCAGCTCCTCGCCTTCACTGCTGCTGGACCCTCCTTGCTACAGCCACCAGGAGCCTGCACCCAGGCTGCCCTGTGACTCCTCTCTACTTCCACTACTGCCCTGCTAAGCATCCTGGAAATGGCAGTGATGATGGTGGAGAGGATACACAGGGCAGCCCAGGTGCAGGCTCCAGACAGCTGCAGGAAGAAGAGGCCAGCAATGGTGTGGAGGAGGTGGTTGCTTTTCCCTCACTCCCAGCAGCAGCTTCTGCCTGGCCACTGCAGCTGATCCATGTGGGTGGGCAGTCTGGAGCAGATGCGGGGCAGGCTGGGATCAGGGCTGTGCATGCAGGTTCTGGCTGGTCTGGAGCTGGTCACTCCAGCTGAGGAAGGTCCAGAGCGGGTGTGGGATGGGCCGGGGATGGGACTGTGCACACAGATCCCTGGCAGTACAATGGGGCTGGGACCAGTGGTGGCAGCAGCTGGAAGGAGCTGCCACCACCTGGGATGCTTAGAAATGGAGTTCAGTTGTGGAGCTGCCTCAGCCCCACTGCATGCCTGGAGGTGGCAGGACACACAATGTGCCAGATGGCGCCTGAGCCAGGAGGGACAGAGGGATTCAACATAGGTTGGCCACTATCCCGCCGCAAGCTGGATCCAGCCCATTGCCTGTACTTTGCCTACCTCTGATGTAGCCCAACCCCCTTCTCAAAGCAGGACCATCCCCAACTATCTCATCCCAGCCAAGGCTTTGTCTACCCAGGTCTTCAAAACCTTGAGGTAGAGCTGTGTGAAGCTTTGTTCCCTGATTCGATTCAGTGGAGATTTGGCCTGGTTTTTTTGGCCAAATCTCTGAATCCAAATCAAAACAGAGGACCCTTTAATCTCTCCAAATTGAATCAGAGCCCTCCGAATCGATTCGGAAAGATTTGACGATTCAAACATAGACACAGCTTTAAATGTTTTCTCTACATAGCTCTAGGTAGCAGGCGCCCATGATCACTGCAATGCTGGGGCACATGGAGTGTCCTACAGAAGGGTGGGGAGCTCCCCAGCACACTTGGCAGCAGACACAGAAGTAGACCAGAAGCACTTCCAGTCCACTTCTGGGTCAGTTGGGGAGCGCGCTGCGCCCCCCTGGCTCTGCGATTGGTGTCTCCTGGGTCTGAGGAGAGCACCTGGGGTCCCCCCCACAGCCAATCACTGAGCCAGAGGGGTGCGGGGGGTCCCCCAATGAGCTCCCTGGCAGACCTGTAAGTGGACCGGAAATACTGGCAGACCTGGAAGTGGACCGGGAGGCTCCTGGTCTCCATGGTAAGAGGGTTGCAAATTCCTGAGGGGAGGGGGAACTTGCTTGTCCTCTGTCCTGTGTAACCCTAAACTCTCACCTGAGGGTGGTGGCTTTTTTAAACTGCCCAACCAGTGTCAGCCGAGGTCTGAGAATACTGGTGTATGGTTGGTCCAAGGGATGAGGTCAGAATGGTTATTTAAGAACCCCTTCTTCCAGGAAGAAGGGGAGCCATATTGGGGCACATGGAAAAAGCACACAGCCTCTGGAACTCTTCCAGGCTCCAGATGCACATGGTGCTAAAGTGAGTAAGCTGCTGGAAACTTATCTAAATATCTAGCTTGCTGCAATATAGAAGTATTTTCAAACAACTACTACGCTGGCACAGTTTTCTCTCTGTTATTCTTTGATACTTCTCTAACCTGTACCCTTCCCTAAGCCTACCCGCTTTAACCAATAACGCTTTCCGGTATAACATGCTTTGTGGTAAATGCATTGAGAGGGTTTGGGGTACACCTTTCTATTCCCTTGGGTTGGCTGATTAAGGGAGGCTAGCACCCTCAAGGTCTACCAGGCTTCTGTACCTCAGGGAACACAGGGTCCAGATAACATTCATACCCCTGGGTGGTGGCAGCGGTTACCCCTGGTAGGTGGTTGGGTGCAGTAAGATGGGTGGCTCAGTGCAGGAGCACCCTCTACTGACCTGCCACACTCTCTGCTAGACTTTTTTTTAATTTGTCCACATTGTTCTGTAGTGGGGGCCCAGAGCTGGACACAGGTCTCCAGATGTGGCCTCACCAGTGCCAAATAGAGTGGAAGAATCACTTCCCTGGATCCCCTGGCAGTGCTCCTACCAATGCAACCCAGTATGCCAGTAGCCTTCTTGGCAACAAGGACACACTGTTGCCTCACATTCAGCTTATTGTCCAATGTAACTTCCAGGTCTTTTTCTGCAGAGCTGCTGCCCAGCCAGCCTGTCCCCAGCCTGTACCGGTGCCTGGGATTGTTCTGTTGTTAGTGCTGGATTTTGAACTTGTCTTTATTGAACCTCATGAGATTTCTTCTGGTCCAATCCTCAGATTTGTCAAGGTCCTTCTGAATCCTAGCCCTACTACTTCCCCCAGCTTGGTGTCATCTGCAGGAAGAAAGAATCTGAACACCATAATGAGCAATGAAGTCAATGGACTCCATCACTGCTTCCTAACTAGAAATGCTGCTACCACTGCCAAGCAGTTTGTTTAAGCTTTGGGTGGAGCAGGAATCAAAGTGGGGTAAAAGTACATTAGTGCCTCCCATCCTCCCCAAAGCTGGATGTGTCCCTGCCAGCGACGCCTTCAATGGATACTTCCTTGGTGAAGGTTACCTCTTCACATCCTTCTAACATAGCTGGAAAAACTGAACTTCATTAGTTTCTTGCTTCACAGATGCCTCCAGCATCAGATTGTTCTAGAAGCTCTTTCTCAGACTCGTTGAACACACCCACATCCACTTCAAAACACAGCCCTTGGACCCGTATGGGGGTGTGAGAATGACCTGGTAGATGCCATGGTCTGAGTGGTGGTTATCCTAACATTAACTTGTGCCATTTCAGAACTGGAAGTTTAACTCCACAGTCTCCCAGGAGATGCAGAACTTAAGTTAGATCCAGCCTCCCATCACCTTAACTCTGCCCCTCTCAGCTTGTATCAGGCATTGTATAAACCAGGCTCCTTTCATATTGGCTTGAGCCAAGGGGAAAACAAATTAAAGCTAAAACAGTGTGACCTGATCTCTCCCCATCTGAATTCCAAGTCTCCAAAGAGGTCAGAATAGAGCAGCTGAACTAGTTTACCAAGTCCAGTGGAAAATGTATTTGCAGACACCTCCCCAAGAGGGGTGTCCAAGTACACCACCATTGCCTACTGTGGTGGATGCCTTCTAACAGTTTGGGACAGAAAGGGAAGCAGCGACCACCCTTCTAGGAGGAGCAGAGCTCCAGCAAAAGGTAAACCAAGGTTTGGTAGGGAGTGTAAGGTCAGGGGCAAGCATGGGGTGCAAGAAGTGGGAGACAGGCTGCAGGGGAGACAGGGTGGGAGGAGCAGGTACAGGTATGGGGGACAAGAAGCAGAGAGGTGGGGGATAGGCAGCAGGGACAATCAAGCCACAAAGGGGAAGGAATGTGGGGATAGGGATTGGGGGGAAGACATAGAGAGACAAGAGATAGCAGAACAAGGAATGGAGGTCTCACCCCATTGCCCCCTACCAGAGTCATGGGGATGAAATTTAAGGCAACCTTTCCTTAATTAGATTCTCAACATACCTAATTATAGGAATATCCCTTCCAGCCAGGGCTTGGAATATCCCTTCCAGCCATTGTTCCAGGGCTGGAACAATGTATACGTTTCTATGTATAGAAACTACTTATCAGGTGGTCATCTTAAATTGGAGGTAGTCTTGGATTTGAGTAAATCTTGTAGATCATGGTGGGGTTTTGGCAACACCTCCAGAACTAGACACTGGAAATTGCTGTAGCTACAAGGTGGGCTTCGTTCTTTGGCTCTAATGAGCAGTATTAGCTCTCCCTGAGCACCAGTGTTGTGCTCCTTGCCACCCTCTGCCAACCTCACAAGCTGTTGGTCACCCATGATTTTAATGACATTTTTAGGATAAAGAAAAGAACAGAGATTGAACATCAGAGGTGGCTTTTATTATTCATATATGGACATGAGAGACTTACAGAGAAACTCCTGTGGGGAGATCACCATTGCCCCCAGCGGATGTTTCTGACCTCAAGCCCCATCTTCTTGTATTCCAAGGTCTCCACTTTACAAGCAGGTACAACTACTTCAGAGGGGACGTATCTGGATTGACGCATACTCTGTGCATTTCCCAGGGTGTGTCTGGACTGAGGCATACTCCACAGGCTTCTGTGGTGTTAGATTGATCTCAGCATAGTGCAAAACTTCATCAGTCTCACCACCAGCTTGGCTGTACCTCTGTTGGGGAGACAGATAGAATTATCAGGGATGCATCTCCTGACTTCCAAGGGGAGATTTAAAATTGAAAATCCAAGTGTGAAAGGTGGCTGGGGGGGCAGGAGGGAGGCCAAATAGAATAATGGAAACTACGTCCTAGGTGTATACATGAAATTGAGCATCTTCCCCAGAGATCGTCCCATGATAATTGCATGTGGGAGAATTAGTAATTGTCCAGAGGAGGGCAAACAAAATGATCATGGGCCTGGAGCCATTGCCATACTCAGAACACACTAAAAAGCCTACAGGTCTTCCATTTGGAAAGTAGAAGGCTAAAGTGGGATATAGAATAGTTGTCTGTACCATCATGAAGCGTGTGGCCCAAGTGACCAGGGAACTGTTGTTCACCGAGTCCCAGATATACTAGAAGACTGAGAGGGGACTGAATCGCAGCCTTCAACTCCCTGCACGGTGGTTCAAAAAAGAATAGAACTGGACTGTTCTCAGTGGGGGCAGGTGACAGGACAAGGAGCAATGGGCTCAAGTTGTAACAAGGGAGGTTTAGGTTGGATATCAGGAAAAACTCTCACTATTAAAGCACTGGAACAGGTGAACCAGAGAGGTTGTAGAATCTCTGTCCCTTGAGGTTTTTAAGATCTGCCTCACCAGAGGCATGGCTGGGATGAAATAACTGGGAGAGGATCTAGGACTGGCCCTGCTTTGAGCAGGGGTTTGGATGAAATGACCTTTGAAGTGATTTTGTGTATGATTGCATGCCTTTGTGGATCAATCTCATCTTCCTGATTCCTTGTAATCTCTCTCCACTCCACAGGTGAGAACAACCATCTCTCCTTTTGAAGGGTCTTGATATTCCATTATTCAAACTATCCTTGCTTCTTCAACATTGCTTTCTGTCAGCCTTTCCTGGAATGTCTCTCTTCTATTTCACATTCCTGAAGACTGTTTTAACTCTAAGTAGAAATCTTAACTCATGGGAGTTCATATTAACTTAGGTGTGGAAATGTCATAGATTTCATAGATTTCATGTACATTTGGGCTGGAAGGGACCTCGGAAGATCATCAAGGCCAGCCCCCTGCCCCAGGGGCAGGAAGTCAGCTGGGGTCATAGGATCCCAGCAAGATAAACATCCAAATGTCTTTTGAAGGTGTTCAGAGTAGGTACTTGAACCACCTCCGGCAGCAGGCTATTCCAAACCTTGGGAACTCGGACAATAAAGAAGTTCTTTCTTATGTCCAGCCTGAAATGGTCATGGAGGAGTTTGTGACCTTTCAACCTTGTCATCCCTTGGGGCGCTCTGGTGAACAGACGTTACCCCAGATCCTGGTGACCACCCCGATAAACTTATAGGTGGCCACCAGATCACCCCTGAGCCTGCGCTTTTCCAGGCTGAAGAGTCCCATGGCTCTCAGCCTCTCTTCATAAGGTCTACTTTCCTGACCTCTGATCGCATGCGTGGCTCTCCTCTGTACCCTCTCAAGCTTCTCCACATCCTTTTTGAATTGTGGAGCCCAAAACTGGAGTCGGTACTCCAGCTGCGGCCTTATGAAGGCCGAGTACAATGGGAGGATGATGTCCTGGGATTTACTTGAGAAGCATCTGTGGATGCAAGCAAGCAGCAGTATCACATTGCAGGCTCATGTTCATCTTGTGGTCAATCATGACCCCCAAGTCCCTTTCATCCCTAGTGCTAGCCACTGTAGCACTGCCGAGCCTATAAGGATGCTGCAGGTTTTTCTTCCCAAGGTGGAGAACCTTGCATTTTTTGGTGTTAAACACCATCAGGTTCTTGTCCGCCCATTTCCTGAGCCTGTCAAGGTCAGCCTGGATCACCCTCCTGTCCACAGGTGTGGACGCTTTACTTCAGAATTTGGTGTCATCAGCAAAGTTGGTCAGTCCACTTCTGATACCAATGTCCACATCATTAATGAAGATGTTAAATAGTATAGGCCCAAGGACAGAGCCTTGGGGGACCCCACTGGTCACAGGACACCACGATTTACTTTTGTCAACCACCACCCTCTGGGTCCAGCCACGGAGCCACTTGCGCAGCCAATGGATCGTTGTGTGTGCCAAGGCTGCAGGTAGCCAGTTTTACTAAGAGGTGATCAAATGCCTGAGTGTGGTGTATTTGAGGCACTATCAAGACTCTCAAAAAGGCTTTATTTTGCTTTGTGAATCAGAATGAGACATACATTTAACTATCATGACTATGGGAGTAATAATGCCATATCTTTGGACCATCTTGAATATTACCTTCCTAATTCATTGCACTTTTATTTAAGCCTATGAGGAAGCTACATGTGAGACTCCGTGGGCAAGGGGATTAAGGAGATTGTGGCCCAGTCTAAGGCAAGGGATTGAGGCCCAGTTTGGGGGAGTGAGGACACCAAGAGGGTCCTGAGCCAGGCAGGGAGTCCGAGGAAAAGGTAGGGGCTGGGAGCCTGGGCGGGGCGGCGTGGAGGTGGATTATGAGTCCCAGCATGAGGGCATAGGGATCAAGAGTCCCAACATGAGTCACAGAGACTGTGAACCAGTGTGAGGCAGTGGAGTAATATGGATGCCATCTGTGAGACATGGGACATAGTATAGGCAAGGTCGGAACCATGTATACAAGCACTTAGCATCCGGGCAATTAAATGGGAAGCCTGCCACCTTGTTATCATCTTTCAATTGTATCATCAAAGGCACGGCAGGAAAGGTAGGCGGGTGGTTAGCCCTGAGACAAGTGGACAGGCAAATGATTTGACTGGCCTCGAGACATCCACTTGTTACACTCTCCCACTTGCAGTCTCCACAATTTATAGGGCTAGGAAGTTCTAATTCAAAAGCTTTGCCCCTAACTTTCAAGATCAATATTTAGTGACACCCCTTTCCTCCAAGAATGGGTCCAATCTTTTTATGGATCAGGCTAAGCTGTCAGTGTCCCCATCTGGTAGCAATGAGTTCCATGCTTTAATTACACACTAGGTGAAAAAACTTCCTTTTGTTCATGTTAAACCTGTTCCCTACATGAGTGTTGTCTTCTATGTGATGATGACCTATGCCATCTGTACCCCATGCCTTCAACATCCTAGATCCACCCATGTTCACATCTCACCTCTCTCCAGAAATGACCACTGTACCCTCATTCAGTATGAGGCTGCAGCATGACAGTCTTACCTTTGAGGGCTGTTGCTGTCGGGTCTTCGTGATGGTTTCTGGTAAAGAAGGGAGCAAGGCAGGAGTTACTAGTTGAAGAAACAAGCAGCAAGTGCATCAGAAACACAGAGGCATTAAAGGAATAGCTGAAAGGTAAACTGTGCTTAAACCTAGCATATTACAAGTGAATTTGGAGCGCTGAAAGGACAGCACAAATAGCAGGAGTATGGAATAGGCAGCCAGAGATGCAAGTACCTTTGCATCTCCATAGGAGGAGGACCATCATAGCAAGGAAGGCCACAGCTCCCAGGGAAACTCCAACTCTGTACATGATGATCTCTCTGAACCAATCCACTGGGCAGTGTGTCTTTGCTGTAGAAAATAATAGATAACAATGATGTTCTCAGGGCAGCCAGAGCACAGGGTTCTGATTTCAGGAACTCCAGTGTGAATCTGAAACCTCCCCCTGCCCCTGAAGGATTCAAAGCCCAATTCTGAACTTGGCACGCCCAAAGTTTCCCCAGGGGGTATCAATGGAATCAGAGTTGGGTCCTGATCTTGGATCCTGTCACTCTGGGTAAATCCAGAGTGACAACAGCTGAGCCAGGTTGACCTGGTGTAGTTGATGCTCCCTGTTGAAGCTTCCATGATGGGATGGTGTCAGGCTGGGATGCTCTTCTTGATCATAACAGCAGGCACCCTGGGTGTCCTGGCCTATGTGGAGTCATTTTGGAGACTCTCTCTGCTTTGCAATTATGAATATATATGTGTGTGTGTACAAGTGGGGCTGTGGTGGGAGACAGGGGTCTCTGGGGCTGTGTGCACCTGGGTACAGGTGTATGCTGTGTTCAGCTCTATGCACATCTCCCAGCGTGACTTCAATCTGTAGCCCTGAGCACAGGTCTTGAACAGTTGGGGAAACTTTCCAGATACATCCTGTATTTGCCTGAAAACTAGTTTTGGAGGCCACCAAATGCAGGCCTGGCCAGGCTGCAGTTCTGCAGAGAAGGACCTGGAGGTTCCAGTCGATCAGATGTCCATGTCCACTGTACTGCTTTAGCCCCCCACCCCCTCACTCAAGTATGCTGGATACCATGTACCAACCATTTCCCCCTCTCCCCCCCCACCCCAACACCCTGTTGTCTGTCTGTATTGGGGCAGATACAGGATTTGGTAAAGGTGGGTGTAGGGAGTGGCAACCTCTGCGGTAGTGGTAGTTCTGTCCCACCTCCAGCCACCCCCTGCCACCTCCCCCATACCCACTCCAGGGGGAATAGAGCAGGGGGAGGGGGGTTCAGTGGTGCACTTCTGGCTACAGCTGGAAACAAGACAATGTTCTTTGCAGACAGAGCGCACACAGCTCTCTACATTCAGTAGGCCTGTGTGAAGTGGCTAGTATTCACTTTGGATTTGGATTTGGCCAATTCAGGGGACAATGATTCAATTTGGTGATTCAAATCACTGTCCTAAATCGATTTGCCCGAATCTGATTTGGAAATTCAGCTTCTGCCAAATCAGCCTAATTTCTGAATCACACAGGCCCCATCCCCTGCCCAATCTGCCTGCCCTGCCTGCCCCAGCTCCTAGCATTTAAAAAAAACCAACCCATTCACCAGGTGCTGACAGGCAGGGGGCAATCCCACTGCCCCACGATGTGTGGGGGGCTCTGTCACAAGCCCCCTGACCCCCACCTGCTGTCCCACTCCCCCCTCCACCCATGGCTGCCCCATGGCTGAATTGATTCAGAGAGTTTTGAATTGACTCAGACCTTGTAATTGGTCCCTTTATTCAATTTCGATTTGGAGATTTGGCCATTGAATCAGGCCAAATCTCCTCCGAATCGAGTCAGCACCCAAAGCTTTGCATAGCCCTAACATTCATCCCATTTCAAACAGGCCAAGAGGCGTACATGCAAATCGAGGCAGGGTGGAGTTCAACCCCCCAACCCCACAACACACACACACACTTTGATTCTTGCTCCACCCAAACTTTGGGAGGGGCATTTCTATTCTGGCAGTGCTGAGAGACTCAATAGATGTCATAGATAATTATCATCTTCCTGGTTCTCGGTAATCATTCTTCACTCCACAGGTGTGAGCGCCCATCTCTTCTCTTTTTAGTGGCCTTGAGCTGCCACTCTTCAAAGCATTCTTTCTCCTGCACCTGTCTGTCACACATTCCTAGGAATGTCTTTCTTCCATTCTTCCTCCCTGCAGACTCTTTATCGCTCTAGATAAAACCAGCTAGATTCAGACGTGGTCCTGTTAACTCAGGTGTAGAAATAACTGAGAGTGGAGATCTGGAGGTACCATCACAGTGAAGGCCAGAGTGTGAATGAGCAATGTACCTCTAACTGGAATGACTTCAGGACAAACGACACAATATATTTGTACTATTTAGACTCTTTTTTGCTTAGTTTGTTGTGTTTTCTCTTTTAACTTTATAAACTATCGCCAATTATTGATAGGATTATATATAATGTAATGGAAATTCCATTGGTTGTTTTTGGTTTTGAAGACTAGTATTAAGCTGAATACTATAGTGCTAGTCCCCTAGCATATTAGTAAAGGAATCTAGGTGTCCTTTAACTGGAGAAAAATGTGTGTCATG
Organism: Alligator sinensis; assembly: GCF_000455745.1. Lineage (NCBI taxonomy): Eukaryota > Metazoa > Chordata > Crocodylia > Alligatoridae > Alligator > Alligator sinensis. The sequence continues at coordinate 136,177 of NW_005843285.1, forward strand.
TTCCACTGGATGATGTGCCACCCTGTGTGCAGCCACTGTTTCTAAATCCAAGATCCAGCCATGAATGATGCATCTGTTTATAGTCTCAGTGGTTACTACTGTTGGTTTCTGTCTGTATGGCTTAGATATCACAGAATCATAGAGGACTCGGGCTGGCAGGGACCTCCAAAGGTAGCTTCCTACAATCTCCTGTCCAAGGCAGGATCATCCATATCCAAACCATCCTATAGAAATCCATCACCTAAGCTCTTTGTAAAACTACCATCAGCCCTGACACCACACAAGACGTAACACCTGGACCTGCCACAGGGAAAGCAGGGGAGCCATGCTAGCCAATGTCCTACTCCTATATACATTTGCTAATATGTACTCAAGAGGGTCTTGGTAGAGGCTATGCTCCACCCACTACACAGGAAGGCAAACATCTCCCTTCTCCCACTCCGTTCTATACCAATCTGAATAGGGGGTAAAATGCCTTTCTGATCCCAAAGATTTAATCTGTCTGACCCTGAGCAGAGGGGCAAGACCCTCCAGCCAGGAACCTCTGGCTTTATGTTGGAGCCTGGCTCTGGGAGAGGTGAGGAACCTTTCCAGACAACAAGGTAGTTCGAAGCCTGCTGTTTTAGAGGCCATGAGATGCATTTGCAAATTTGATTTTAGGTCAGGACATTAAATTTGTAGGCATGAAGAAGGGGTTGGTTTCTACCCAGGATTTCTTGAGCCCTACTGGAGAGTCACATGGGGTTCAGAAGCTCAGGGAAGGAGATCGCTGCAAATATGTTCCTATATTGCCAAGCATCCTTCCAATTAAATGGGCTTCTTCAGATGGATTTGACTAGTGTTTAAATACTTCAAACTCAACAACAGCCCCAAACAAGGCGAGTATGACACACACATGGGTGGATCTAGGTTTTTGAACAAAAGAGGTGTATATGGTGTATATGGTATATGGCATCATCACATATAACACAACACATTTTATGCCAGTTCAAGAGAAACTGGATGCTTTGCTATTATGCTAGGGGAAGCAGCATTATATTATTCAGCTGCAGATCAAAGCAAGAAACTAATGTAACTATTGAAAGGTACACTGGTTTGCTAGATTATAACATTAAAAAAACACCTACCATTAGCCCTGACACCACACAAGACAAGTTACCCCTGGGGTAGGTTAGATTTCCCCTCTAGAGAATCCCAAGTTTCCATCTGACACCAGCAAGATAGATGAATGGAGGGAGGCCTGTTTCCTGCCTCCATGTGTCCAACCACCTTAGCTCCAGGCAGTGACCAGACATGAGACAGCCTTGAGACCAACATACCAGCTGGAAATGCCACCTCAAACCAACCAGGGACCCGTTCCATTGAAACCTGACAACAGCCACCCCTCCCCCACAACAAGGGTGAGTATGATGCACCTATTGATGAGTCTAGCATTTTGAAAAAGAAAGGTGTAAATTGTGTAGTACATCATATATATATATATCTCACAACACATACTTTGTTCCATTTCAAGGCAAACTAAATGCTTTTCTGTTATGCAAAGGAGTAGAAAGGGAGACAGCACTATATTTTTCAGATGAGGATCAAAGCCAGAAAACCAAAATAACTATTGAAAGGTTCACTGGTTTGATACTTTACATGCAAAGTTAAAAGAACACCACAACCAACTAGGCAAAAAATACTCAAAATAATCCAAAGATATGTGTCATTCACCCTGTCATCATTTCAGTTGAATGTATGTCATTTATTCAGATTCAGATGACAAAACCTAGTCTTCTCCCATGTCTTGACAGTCCCTCTGACACTTCACTGTCAATCATTTCTTTCCCTGAGTTCCCAGGACCATCACCAGGTGAAGGTATTTATTTAGACCAAGAATAAAACCAATCTGCAGGGCTGTGAATTAGAAGTGAGACATTGCCAAAAAAGACTGAGACAGAAACATTGCAGGAGCAAGAATACTTTGAGGAGTGGAAGATCAAGACCCTTCGAAAGGAGAGTGGGTTGTTCATACCTATGGAGTGGAGTGAAATAAGAAGGAATTTGGGGTAGGATAATGAGCCATGAAGTCTATGGACTCCCTCAGTGGCCTGGATGTAAATGCTGCTGCCCCATCAAAGGCATTTGATTTCAGTCCAGAAGCACTCAAAGCGGGCTGCAGCTGCATCAGTGCCCCCATCCTGGATCTGCCTCCTGACACATATTCCTGATTTAATCCCACTCACCGGTCTGACTCTTGTTCCTCCCCGTAACGCTCAGCATGGTGCCTTCTCCCAGCCCAATCTTCTCCCAATTTATTTGGACACAGCACTGGTAGAGGCTGGAGTCCCGCTCCTCCACAGCTGAGAGTATCAACGTGGCCTCCCCGAGTTTTTGCTGCTCCAGGTTGGACATCTGGATCCGCCCCTTGTAGAACGGGTGGTGAGGACTCAATGTGAAGTCCCCAGCAGCTCCCCAGAACCAGAGCACTTTTGCTCGCTCCATAGTATGGCTCTCAAAAGTGCATTTCAGGCTCACATTTTCCCCAGCCATCACATTGAGAGATTTTGGATCCTGAGAGACTCTAAAGCCATCTAGAAAATGAGAGAGGGACAAACGAAGTCACCCCCCCAGAAGACCTCATGGCAACAAAGTAGTGTGTTTGATAGGAGTCCCCCCCACAGCAATCCCCAGCTTTAATTACCCACCACTTCTGATTGAACAATAGCCTCCCTCTTCCCTTTCCAACACCTTGATCCATCCATTTCTGTCCACTCCACCTTTCCCCTTCTATTCCTAGTTGCTTCAGCTCCTCAGAGAGCCCCATCCCTCAATTTCTCTGTCTCTCTTCCTCTCCATCAAGGAAAGGCTGAAAGAACTGGAGAAGACAAGACTCAGGCTGATCCTGCCTTGAGTAGGGAGCTGGACTAAATGTGACTTTGGGACTTTCCTATTCTCCTGACTTTCCTATGATCTGACACTATACTGCGGGAACTACATGGCATAGCAGTAAAGGAAAGTCATTCTTCCCCTCTACTCAGCAATGGGAGGCCTCCCCTCAAATTCTACGTCTGGTTTTGGGGCCGGTGCCTAAAGAAGGATGTGGAGAGTTTAGAAAGAGTCCATTAGAGAGTGACGAAATGATCAGGGGCCTAGGCTGTAAGACTGATTGGGAAAGGCTGAAAGAACGAGGGTTATTTAATCTGGAGCAGAGAACGCTGAGTGGGGATTGCATAGCAATCTTCCAGTCTCTAAAGGGTGATGCTAGAGGGGATGGCGATAGGGTTTTCTCTGTGGCCATAAAGACAGGCTAGGAGCAATGGTCTCAAGCTGCAGTAGGAAACATTTAGGCTGACGGTGAGAAGGCACTGAAGAATGTCTTACTCTGCAGAGCAGCAGCAAACTTACCTCTTCTCTGGTTCTGGGTATTTCTGTTCATGGCCCGAGCTTTGCGGCACTCATCTTGGATTCCTGCACCAGCTTTGTTTGAGTGGAGGAGAAAAAAACACAGATTACCTAGTGAACTACATAATGAGAAAGGACAATCCAGCCAGAATGGGCACCCAGGTGGACCATTCTGGGCTGAAATGCAGTCTAGATAGGTCTGTCCATGTATTTCCAGGGCTCAGACTGCTTGAGAGCTGTGTGTAGAGAAACTGAATGGAGAGAAGGCAGTCTGTAAAGGAAGGGAGGGAGAGACATCTGAAGAGGAAGAGAGGATTGACAGATGAACCCATGGGCAGAGAAGACCAGAATGCCAAATGGGCAGATGGACACTGTTACAGGTGAGTGCTGGAAGGAATCAGCTGGCTCTAGATGGAGTTGGTAGACATGGTGTAAAAGAAGATGAACAGGAACTAGAGAAGAAAAATCTGGATGGGTGGGTGGGTAGTAGATGGGAAGTGTGGGATGGATGGAGGGCTGGGAGGGCCGTGTGAGAAGGGAAGGATGAATGAAATTGCTACAGAATCAAAATAAATGGATTATTTGAGCAGCAAAGAGAAGGACACTGCCAAGGCTAAGTTGGCTGGATGGTTTAGCTATCAAAGGGCGATGGGTGAAAGAGTAGGGGAGAGAGGGATGTAAAAGAAAAAGGACAGATTGGAGAGTAGGCAGAGTGGGTGGATAGATATGGAAGAGATGTGAATGGGTAGCGATAGAGGGTTGGATCCATGCGAAGATGAGCTGACTGTAGGCAGGGAGGGATGGTGAGCTTTAGGTGGGTGTAGCTGGGTCTGGAGGACAGTTGGGCAGTGCCCAGGGCAGTGGCAAAGCTTTCCCCACCTACCTGCTTCCCCAGGGAGTAGGAAAAGGGTGATGAGGAGAAGGGTAGAAACCAGTGCTGGCAGCAACTCCATGCTCCCCACTCTCTGAATGATGCTGCAGGGCTCCTCAGCTCGGCCTTGTCCTTCCCCGGAAGCATCACCCCCCTGGGGGAGGGCGCGAAAAGTTGTGTGGTTGGAGCCTCTGCGCTCACTTCAGAAACAGGCAATAGATGTGGCCGGACAAGGAGGAGGGACTGTGCATTCAAGCGTATAAAGGGTTTTTTATGTGTTTGCAGAGCTGTGGGGATGGCATCCATCAACATTCTGCCTGAGTTCACCTATGTGTCCCACCCCCAGACTCCCTACAGCTGAGAAGGACTCATGAGTTAGGATACTAGAGTGTAGGCGGGCATGGATGCATGGAAGGGCAGTTGGGGCAAATGGGGATAGATGGATGCATGAAAGGAAGGGGGTGAGGGATGCACAGATGGATGGAGTTTCTGGGGATGGATGTATGCATGCCAAGAGGAGTGTAGGAATGGGTGGGGGGGATGAAGGAAGTATATGGTGATGGAGGGATGGCAAGTTGGAGGGTTGTGCCATGTAGAGATGGCTGGAGGCTGGGGGCATGTTGACACCAAAGGAGAAGGCATGCCCCCCCCAACATGTTGCTCCTATCAAAGCTCACTTCATAGTTGATGGCTGCACCATCCACCTGGGCCTGTGCCTCTAACTTCCCCCTCTCTCTCTCCCTTATCCAGCAGCTTCCTGCCACACTCCCCACCAAGACAGGAGCCAACACCACCGTTGCCTGCTCCTGTGACATCCCCTTGCTATGTTCTTAAATTAAATAATACAGCCATAGCTCTCCAGCATATTAGTAATGCTCCTAGTTAATTTAACCAGTGGGGTCCCCCAAGGCTCTGTCCTTGGACCCATATTGTTCAACATCTTCATTAATGATGTGGTCACTGGAGTCAGAAGCGGACTGGCCAAGTTCGCCGATGACACCAAACTTTGGGGCAAAGCATCCACACCAGAAGACAGGCGGGTGATCCAGGCTGACCTGGACAGGCTCAGCAAGTGGGCGACGAGAATCTGATGGTGTTCAACGCCGATAAATGCAAGGTTCTCCACCTTGGGAAAAAAAACCCGCAGCATCCTTATAGGCTCGGCAGTGCTATGTTGGCTAGCACTATGGAAGAAAGAGACTTGGGGGTCATCATTGACCACAAGATGAACATGAGCCTGCAATGCGATGCGGCGGCTAGTAAAGCGACCAAAACACTGGCTTGCATCCATAGATTGAGAGAGTCCAGAGAAGAGCCATGCGCATGATCAGAGGTCAGGGAAGCAGACCCTACGATGACAGGCTGAGAGCCCTGGGGCTCTTTAGCCTGGAAAAGCGCAGGCTCAGGGGTGATCTGATGGCCACCTACAAGTTTATCAGGGGTGATCACCAGTATCTGGGGGAACGTTTGTTCACCAGAGCGCCCCAAGGGATGACGACTAGGTCAAACGGTCATAAACTACTACAAGACCGTTTCAGGCTGGACATAAGAATTTCTTTACTGTCCGAGCCCCCAAGGTCTGGAACAGCCTGCCACCGGAGGTGGTTCAAGCGCCTACATTGAACACCTTCAAGAGCAAACTGGATGCTTATCTTGCTGGGATCCTATGACCCCAGCTGACTTCCTGCCCTTTGGGGCAGCCCTCTTTTCAAAATCCTAATTTTGCCCATGCCCGAGTCAGTACCTTTCTCCCAATCTGCCCTCCACTGAGAATTTCTTCTGGTCACCAGTTGCTTCTGGCAGATCTGTTAATGGCTGTTGGTGAGAACAGATGGAGACATTTCCATTGGCAGAGAGATATCCAGATCAACATCCTCACTGTATAGCATCCGCTTCTGCCACCAAGGGAGCATGAATACAGCACTGGATGGACCACGGGTCTGAGCCAGCATGGATCTTCTTTTGTTCTTCTGTTCTTAAATGTACTATGGATAGACCATGGTGGCAAAGAGCATGACACACCGCCACCTTGGTTTCTTGGTTTACCACAGGCAGTTTGTGTAGCGACTCACCCTTAAGCAGAGCAACGTGGCTGCTTCTATGGTGTTGGAGTGTACAGCGATAAGATGGGGGCATGTTGGGGAGCTGCTTATGCCAAAAACTTCAGATCGAAATGTAGCAAGGAATTTGGAGATAATAGCATGACTTCCTCTTGCCCTCGGGATTGAAAATGCCCCTGCCCTATTCTCCACCCACTCATGATGCACCTCTGATTTCTGCTCACAGATAATTACCACCCATCTATCTGCCTCTAGCTTAACAGCAGCATTTGCCTCTCCTGAGAGTATATCCATCCTTGGGTCCTCAGTCCCTGTGTCTCCCTCTTCTTTCCCCGTGAGTGGCAAGAACACACTGACGTGTCTATGCATCCAGCCCTCATTCTCACAACTGTACATCATCCTTTGCTGTTCTTCATCCACCTTGTGATTTCTGCTACATATCTGTCCATCTGTCCATCCCCTCCTTTCCTCCCATTACCCATTCTTCTGTCTACCCCAGGGAAAGTTTAGCATGCAGGATGCTGGACCAGTCCAGAAGCTGTGATTTCCCTCATGACGACTATATCCATGATTTGCTCAGATAAACCTCTCTGTTCCCTGGCTCCAGGTCCAAGTTGTTGTGCCTGGAGCTTTGCAGCAGGCTGTGATTTTGACAGCTAATTCATTGAAGTAGTGGAGAGGGGTAGACAGGAAGAATTCTTCCATTGCATTCAGCCTGGGAAGGACTGCTCCAGCTCCCATGGCTATTCCAGGTTGGTTGTTATGGGAATTATTCAGTCCATTTCTCTCCATTCCCATATATCCTGTTGTCCATGTCCTGGAGATTTGTGTAGGGAGAGGATGAAAGGGGAAAGTTAGTGTGCAGTGGGTAGCAGAGATCTGTGGTTAAGAACAGTGGGGGAATGAGCACTCCATGGGGAGATGGGGAGGATGTCAGAGGGATGGAGAGGATGGAAGAAAGGAGGGGTGGATGAGATTGCCATGGAATATGGCATGTATAAGGCCCCCGGGTCCTTATTTTTCTCTCTCCCTTGGTACATACAGATATGCACACTCGCATATATTCCCTTGACTTCAGCACTTCACTTCCTCCTTCACTAGCATGCTATAAACCATCTCCATTCCCACCTCTTTACCCCACAGCCCAGCCCTCCCCCTCCCAGGATTGTCTACTGTCAATACATTTAATGACTGTCAGTAAAAAATCAGGCTAAAATGGCTGTCAGTAAAGTCAGGAAAAAACCTTTAACCATCAGTAAAAACACTTTGCTGCATCAACTGGGTGGAAACTCAGTGGCACAGTGGCACTGCCTGGTCTCTGAGTAGGAGTTCAGCACTTACAGTGTGAGCACTCTCTTAGCCACGTGCTGCTTCTGCTTATCTCAGGCTGCCTGTAATATTGGCAAATCACAGGGATGCTTGTTTCTGGGTCCTTGCCAGGATGATAGGAAATGGGCAAGCAGCAGTAAAACTGTGGGACAGGGGGACAACACGGTACAGTTGGGGACATCAGGCATTGTGGGGAGTGGCAGGCCCCTGGTGCAGGGTACAGGTGCAGCACCGTTTAATTCCATCATTGTGTTCAAGTAGGGTTACCGAAACAAGAATTTTTTTGTTTGTTTTACAGCAAACTTTTTATTTTTTTTACTATTGCTGACATATTAAACCCTTATATTTGACCCCAGCCCTTCTGAGTGGGACCTGTCAGCAGAGCCAGGGCCTCATCAAAGAGTTATATGAACATTATGTATCCATATACTTGTTAGAAAGAAAAAGTATCAGTAAAAAAGTAAAAACTTTGCAGATTGTCATTAAAATGAATTTTTGGGTTGCAACCCTGCTACCTACAGCCTCCCATCCCCACCCCCCATAATGAGTTCCTGGACGTGGGACCTTCTCTTTGGAGAAGATCATGCTCCCAGCTAACCCTGAAGTGGCAGAGGCCAGTTCCCAAATGCATATAAATACTGTAATGATTTCACAGAAACATATTTAGTATTTTATTTTTTTAAATGTTGATCGATTCAAATTTATAGACCATTTCTATATTTTAACCTTTTTGAAAAGTCACTGATTTCCACAGGCCCTGCTCTCTCAGTTTTGGGGGGTGGATGGGACCCAAAGACTGTTATGGAGATAGGGCTGGTAGGCAGGAGAAAACAACATGCCCCACTTGAGAGCCAAACTTCTGTGGCCCAGGGACAAGGCCGTGGATAGCAGCAGTGGTGTAAGAAGTAAATTCTGTGCCCAGGGTGAACCCTGCTGGGGACAGGTTCCAGGAGCAGGGACACAGGTGCAACAGTTTTATCCATGCCAGGAACTCCTTTTCCTGCCCTGGCTGTTGCTCTTAAAGTGCTTGCAGCATGGGACCGTGTTGAAGTTCCCAGCATGGCGATGGTGCCAGGGTGCAGTCTCTATGGGGTTCGGGAGTGACTCTGGCATCCAGCCTAACATGGTACCTAGAAAGGTCCATCTCTCATACCACCCTACTTAGGATATGGCATAATGGGAATGATGCTGGAGAAGACTGTGGGAGAATTATCCCTGGACGCTACAAAGAAATGAACCCTGATTGGGGGAGGAGGAAAAAGAAAAACTGTGGGGCAGCACCCCTTTCTGTTGCAGTTGCACTCTCCTTTGATTCCTGCTGAACCCAAACTTTAAACCAGCTGCTTCTATTTGGACAGCACTGAGAGAATCCATTGACCTCATGGCTCATTGTCATCTCCCTGATTCCTACTAGTTTCTTTCCACTCCACAGGTGTGAACCACCCTCTCTTTTTCAGTTCTCTTGATCTTCCACTCTTCAATGTATACGCTGTTCTGCAATGCTTATGTCTGCCACCCCTTCCTGGGAATGCCTCTCTTCTGCTGCACTGCCCTGCAGATGGTTTGTAGCTCTAGCTAAAAAAATATTTCACTCAGTTGAGGTTTTATGAACTCCAGTGTAGAAATGACTGACCATGAAGTTTTTGAGTTATTGTCAAGGTGCTCAAGAATGCCAGAATTTGTTTTATGAGTCTGAACAAGTCATGGACCTTTAACTATCATAGCCACAGAACAAATGACACAATGTCTTGTGCAGAAAAGGACCCGGGGGTGACACTGGACAATAAGTTGAATATAAGTAAATTGTGTGCCCTTATTGCAAAGAAGGCGAATGGCATACTGGGCTGCATTGGTATCAGCGTTGCCAGCAGACCAAGGGGAGAGATTCCTCCCCTCTATTAAGCACTGCTGAGGCCACATCTGGAGTCCTGTGTCCAGTTTGAGGCCTCCACTACAGAAAGGATGTGGACAAATTGGAGAGCATTTAGAGGAGGGCAAGAACAATGCTGAAAGGTCTGGAGGACATGACTTCTGAGGAGAGGCTGAGAGAACTGAGCTTATTTAGTCTAAAGAAAAGAAGAATGAGGTGGGATTTAATGGCACCTTCAGGTACTACAAATGTAGCTCCAAAGAGGCTGGTGCTGAACTGTTCTCCATGGTGGCAGACAACAGAACAGGAGCAATGGTCTCCTGTAGCAGCAAGGGAAGTTTATGTTAGATCTGATGGAAAATTTTCTCACCAGTAGGGTAGTAAAGCACTGGAACAGGTTACCCAGAGAGGTTGTTGAATCTCTATCCCCTGAGCTTTTTTAAGATTGAAGTAGACAAAGCCCTGGCTGGGATGATCTAGTTGCAGCTGGTCCTGCTTTGAGCAGGGCGTCAGATTAGGTGACCTCCTAGGGTCAGTTCTAATGCTAATGTTATCTGATGCTGTTTTTCTATCTTTGGACTATTTTGAATATTTCTTTGCTTTATTTGGTGGGTTTTTTAACCTTAAAATATAATTTATCAAAATATTGCTGCGATTATATCAAATTTAGCACACACTGCAGTAGCTGTATTTGTTTTTGCTTTGATCTTAAACTGAAACTACTGTGCTAACCACCTAGCTTAATAGCAAACCACCCAGTTTCCTTTCAGTGGAGAAAAATGTATGTGTTTTTATACCCCATGTGCACCCATTTTTTGTCCTAAATCCTAGAACTGGCCATACTAGATGTTCCTTCTGTCCATTCATCCAGTTGTTCGTCTGCCTACAAACCTGTTTATCCACTGGCACTGATATTCCCTCCCATTCTCATTTCCTTTCTGTCTTTTTATCTATCCCTCTCCACCCTCTATGGCCTCAGATCCATACTGCTCATTTTGTACATGGTGCTATTAGGGTCCCTCAGCTCAGCTTCTGTCTCCCTAAATGCTTCTGTCCCCAGAGGCCAGTGGAAAGTCTGTGGTTGGCACCTCTGCATTTGCTGCAGGGACAGGCCAGATACCGGCCATATGTGTGATGTCAGAGATGGAGAGAGCCATGAACGTGTCTGTAGGATGTTAAAGTGTAGTTTTGTGTTGGAGAGGGTGCTCTCTAACCCCCTGCTACATCTACTGTCTGGAACTGGCCCGTATGTCCTGGTCCTCAGTACTGCCTGCATCTGGGGAGACTCTTCTGAGCTTAATGGAGATGAGTGGCCTATGCATGGGGTCAGTGGGTGAGCCCCCAAATCCTCCATCACCCTGTGGGCAGAGGGTAGGATCCCTGGGGCAGAATGCAGCCCAGATGCTCTATATGAGAGGCTGGGGTGATTCAGGGGGGTTACCCAGTGTCACGGCATGTGGGGTAAAGAGTGGGATAAGGCACCCTTCCCATCTTCAGCTCCATCCATCTATATGGCTGCTCCTCTGTTTGGCCAGACATTGTAGTTCATCTATCCTTCCATTGCTGCATTCCTCCATACCTATGAACCAGTTTTGGTTCACCCATCATTGTCCTTGGCATGTTGAGGAGACTCACTTTTTCTGTCAGTATATCTGGCTAGGAGCGAGCCATCCTTCCAGCTGTGATCTGCAAGCTTTTGGTTGGGGGCTGTCAGTAATGATCTCCCCAATTACAACATGAGGGGAAAGCCATCCAGTGACATTGCTGAAGGGCAAGTGAGGGCACAGGTCAGCGCCGCCTTTCAGTGCCTGCCTTCGCTCTTACCTCTGGAATGGACAATGAAGAAAGTTGATGCTGGTTTCCACATACCAGTCCTCAGGACTGGGAACTCATTTCCTACTGGTGACATTTTCATTCATTCATATGGGCCTCTGCTGTGATGTAATTCCACCCATCTCTCTGTTTCTCTGATCTTGTTGCCATGGCACTCCTTATTAGGGGATCCCTTCTAGGCTCCAGAGCCATAAAATCATTGTGGCATCTTAGCCTTCCATGCACCAGAGGTTCCCCAAGAAATGGAGGAAAAAACAGGCCTCTGTATCATTTTGATATGCCCTGACCAATGGTCGTAGTCATGCATAATCCAGTGAGCATGGGTGGATCTATGCTTTTGAAAAGGTGGGTGCATGTGGTGAGGTACATCATTGCACAGAGTGCAACAAATGTCTTTCTCTTGTTAAAAAGAAACTAGAAGTTCCACTAATAAGTAGGGGCCTGAAGCTGGATTATTCTATCTAATATTGAAGCAAAAAATGAAATGCTTCATTGGAAGAAGTATGAAAAGGTGATAACTTATATATAAAACCCAAGAAACTGAAAGTTCTCCAAAGATGTTGTTTCATTCAGCCTGGAGTCATTGGAGTTAAAAATCCATCTCTTTCTCAGATTAATAAAAACAAAATCCAGCCTTTTTTAGCATCCAAACAATGCCTCCACTGCTTCCTTGAAAGTGATTTCCACACCTGAAGGTAAGCCAAGTGTTGGTAGGCAGTGTGGGGTCAAGAATAAGCCTGGGGTGCAAGAAGTGGAGGAATAGGCTATAGGGGAGACAGGGGATGGGAGAGGCAGGTACAGGTATGGGGGGCAAGAAGCAGAGAGATGGGAGACAGGCAGCAGAGAAAATCAAGCCACACAGGGGTGGGAGTGGGGGGATAGACATTGAGGGGGCAGACATGGGCAGAAAAGGGACAAAAGAAAATGCCGGTCTTAACTCCTCCCTGCCGTGACAGTCATGTGGAGAACATATTTAAGACAACCTTCCCTTAATTAGATTCTCTACATATATAATTATTACCAGTTTATAGTTTTCCATATATAGAAACTAATTATAATGCAATCATCTTCAATTGGAGTTAGACTTGGATTCATTTAAATATTGTTGATCATGGCTTTTTTGGCAACACCTCCTAATACTGGACACTGGAAGTTGCTGTAGTTACAAGCTGAGCTTAGCTCCTTAGCTCTGAAGAGCAGAGTTTCATAGTTTCTGGGGTCAGAAGTGACCTGAACAGATCATCAAGTCCGACCCCCTGCCCTGGGCAGTATTCGCTCTCCCTGAGTGCCAGTGTTGTGCTCCTTGCCACCCCCTGCCAACCTCACAAGCTGTTGGTCAACCATGATTTTTATGATATTTTTTGGATAAGGGAGCAACAGAGATTGAACATGAGAGGTGACTTTTATTATTCATGTATGGACATATTCATGCATGGACTTTTATTATTCATGCATGGATGTTCATGCTTCCTAGACAACAACCCGCACATCACGATGAGAATCATGCTCGGGTGGGCTGGGCTTCACCTTTCCCCCAAAGGTAAGTGTGTGTTCTCTTCCAGGTTGGTGGATCTCCTCTGGCAGGCTTTAAACTAGGCTTGTCGGGGGATGGGGAAGATGAGGGCGGAGGAAGCCTTGAACCTAAAAACCAAGAGACACCCACAAGAACAGCCCAGCCTGGACCAACGATGAGCAGAATGAATACCCAGGTAAGCAACTGGGGCCCGGGCAGTACTGAGATTCGGGGCCCAGTGCACACATCTTCAGGAGGCCTCAAACACCTCTACACAAACACTCATAGTATGGGGAACAAGCAGAAGGAACTTGCCCTCCTGGTAGCTGACACCGAGCCAGACATAGTGGGGCTCACAGAAACAGGGTGGGACCCAACGCTTGACTGGGCGGTGAATATCAAGGGCTATAGGCTGTACAGGAGGACAGGACAGGGAGGAAAGGTGGGGGGGTGGTGCTCTACATCAAGGGGGAATACACATCCTCATCTAGTAGCGCAAGGTCAGATGAGGGGCACACTGAAATGCTCTGGGTTAGGATACAAGGGAGTCGAAGGGAAAGGGACTTAATGGTGGGGGTCTACTACAGACCACTGAACCAATGGGAAGAGCTAGAGCGGGAATTCCTAAGTCAGCTCACTGAGGTAGTTAGGTCAAAAGACGTGGTCATCATGGGGGACCTGAATTTCCAGACATCTGCCTCGGTCACAAGCTGGCAGAGGGTAGATTCACACTAGACATCAGGAGGCGCTACTTCACTGTCAGAGCGGCTAGGATCTGGAACCAACTTCCAAGCGACATGGTGCTGGCTCCTACCGTGGGGGTCTTTAAGACAAACACCTTGCTGAGGTCATTTGATGATCTGCTCAGGTCCCTTCCAACCCGACCAACTATGAAACTATGAAACAATAAGAGAATTACAGAGAAATTCCTGCGGGGAGATCACCATTGCCCGCAGCATGTCTGGTCAGCCTCCCACCTCCAGTGGAGCAATGGCCAACCTATGTCAGGTGAGGATCAGGCTAAAGTCTCACACGTTCATTCCCATTAATCACAAGAAATCCATAAGCAAAAGGCTCTTGTGTTTGGCCAAATCAGTATAAACCCTGTTGAGATGGATGTCTCTGGCCACAAGACCCTATCTTCTTGTAGTCCAAGGGTCTCTACTTCATGACCAGATCCAACTACTTCAGAGAGGGCGTATCTGGATCAATGCATACTCCATGCATTCCCCAAGGTGTGTCTGGTCTGAGGCATACTCCACCCGCTCCACTGGTGTTAGATTGATCTTGGCACAGTGCAAAACGTTGTTAGTCTCACCACCAGCTTGGCTGTAGCTCTGTTGGGGAGGCAGAAAAATATAATTATCATGGATCCATCCCCCAACTTTCAGGGGAAGATTTAAAATTGAAAATTCAAGTGGGAAGAAGGTGAGGGGAGGCTAAGTAGAACAATGGAAACTACATCCTAGGCATATACATGAACTGGAGCATCTTCCCCAGAGGTCTTACCATGAACATTGCATGTGGGAGACTTACATATTGTTCATAGGAGGGCAAACAAAATGACCAGGGCTCTGGAAGCTTCGCCATTCCCAAGAGAGGCTAAAAAGCCTAAGGCTCTTCTGTTTCAAAAGTCAACTGCCATCATGAAGTATGTGGTCCAAGTAGCCAAGGAACTGTTGTTCGCAGAGTCCCAGAATGCTAGAAGACTGAGAGGATTGCATAGCAGCCTTCAACTCCCTGAAGGGTGGTTCACAACAGGATGGAGCTGGACTGTTCTTAGCGGTGGCAGATGACAGAACAAGGAGCAGTGCACTCAAGTTGTAGCAAGGGAGGTTTAGGTTTGGATATTAGGAAATACTCTCACTGGGAGGGCAGTAAAACATGGGAACATGATAACAGAGAGGTTGTGAAATCTCTGTCCTTTGAGGTTTGGAAGACCTGCCTCACCAAAGGCATGGCTGGGATGAGATAAGTGGGACTGGGACTGAAACTGGTCCTGCTTTGAGCAGGGGTTTGGAAAAAATGACCTCCTGAAGTGATTTTTTAATGATTGTATGACTTTATGGCTTAATCTCATCTCCCTGATTCCTGCTAATCTCTCCCCACCCCACAGGTGAGAACGACCCTCTCTCCTTTTGAAGGGTCTTGATATTCCATTTTTCAAACTATCCTTGCTTCTTCAACATTGCTTTCTGTCAGCCCTTCCTGGAATATCTCTTTTCTATTACACATCCCTGAAGATTGTTTTAACTCCAACTACAAATCTTAACTCATGGGACTTTATATTAACTCAGGTGTGGAAATGACTGAGTGGTGTATCTGAGGCATGGTCAAGACTCTCCAAAGGCTTGTTTTACTTTGTGAATCAGAATGAGACATACATTTACGTATAATGACTATGGGATTATTAATGCCATATCTCAGACTCTTTTAATTATTACTTGCCTAATTCATTGCGCTTTTTTTAAAAAAAAGTATAATCTAGCAAATCAGTGACCTACCAATAGTTATATTTGTTTTTTGCTTTGATCTTAAATTGAATTAAAATGTGCTGGCTTCTAAGCATATTGGTAAACCTGGTCTCTCATTCACTGGAAAAATAAGAACGTAAGAGCTGCCATTGACCAAGCTGGCTCTCCTGCGCAGGCTCCTGTGTCATGCTGGTCAGAGGGAGGAAGCTGAAAGGGAGGGTGAACTGGATAGGTCTGGGTCTTTTTCCACCATTTCTCTCCCACTTGTAGTCTCCAGCATTTAAGGTCAAGGAAGTTCTGATGCAGAGGCTGTGCCCCTAACTCTCATGCTCAATATTCACTGATACCCCTTTCCTCCAAGAATGGGTCCAATCCCTTTAGGAATCAGGCTAAATTGTTAGCTTCCCCATCTGGTAGCAATAACTCCCACCCTTTAATTACACACTGGGTGAAAAAACTTCCTTTTGTTCATTTAAAACTTGCTCCCTACATACGTGTTATCTTCTACGTTATGATGACCCATGCCATCTGCAACCCCTATCTTCAGCATCCTAGATCCACCAATATTAACATCTCATCTCTCTCCCGATATGGCCACTGTCCCCTCACTCTGTACAGGGCTGCAGAAGGGAGCAAGGCAGGAGTTACCAGTTGAAGAAACAAGCAGCAAGTGCATCAGAAACATGGAGTTAGAGAAACAGCTGAAAGGCTCCAGACTCTGCTTGCACTAGCATGTTACAAGTGAATGTGGAGAGCTGAAAGTACAACACAAATCATGAGAGTGTGGAAGAGGCAGCCAGAGAGGCAAGTACCTTTGCATCTCCATAGGAGGAAGACCATCATGACAAGGAAAGCCATGCTCTCAGGGCAACTCCAGCTCTGTATATAACGTTCTCTCTTATTTGGTCCTCTGGGTTGCATGTCTCCACTGGAGAAATGAATAAATGACAATGATATGCCCAGGGCAGCCAGGGCACCAGGTCCTGATTTCAGGGACCCCAGTGTGAGTCTGAAGCCACCCTGAAGGACCCAAACCCCAATTCAGAACTTGGTATGCCCAGAGTTCCCCCAAAGGGGCATTAGTGGAATCAGAGTTGGGTCCTGATCTCAAGATCCCTTTGGGTAAATCCAGAGTGACACCAGCTGAGCCAGGTTGACCCAGCATAGCTCTCAGGGACTGTTGTAGATCTGGATTCAGCCTGTTGATGTCAGTAAACTTAAGACCTGATTCTGATGTCAGTGAACTCCAACTGTTGCCTACAGAGTCAGGGATGAGGGTCAGCACCCATCAGTGGCCCATGGTAGAGACTATTCACAAATCAAGAGATTGCTGATGGCATGGGTCAGGCTTTGCCTTGCCACACCTCTGAAGTGACCCCCACTGGGATCCAGAGAGGTTCTCCCAGATTGATACTCCCTGTTTACGCTTCCATGATGGGATGGTATCAGGCTGGGATGCTCTTCTTGCTCATAGCAGCAGGCCCCTTGGGTGTCAGAGGTCTATGGAGCCATTTTGGAGACTCTCTCTGCTTTGCAATTATGAATATATATGTGTGTGTGTGCAAGTGGGGATGTGGTGGGAGACAGGGGTCTCTGGGGCTGTGTGCACCTGGGTAGAGATGTATGCTGTGTTCAGCTCTATACATATCTCCCAGTCTGACTTAGATCTGTAACCCTGAGCACAGGTCTTGAACAGTTGGGGAAACTTTCCAGATACATCTTGTATTTGCCTGAAAACTAGTTTTGGAGGCCACCAAATGCAGGCCTGGCCAGGCTGCAGTTCTGCAGAGAAGGACCTGGAAGTTCTCTGGGTGTGATGGAGCTCTCAGAGGTCTATGGAGCCATTTTGGAGTCTCTCTCCGCTTTGCAATTATTAATGTGTGTGCAGTTGGGGTTGCGGTGGGAGACAAGGGTCTCTGAGGCTGTGTGCACCTGGGTAGAGGGGTATGCTGTGAGTGTGTGTGTGTATATATATATATGTGTGTGTGTGTGTGTGTGTGTATACATATGTATGTATGTATGCGTGTGTATGTTTGTGTGTTCAGCTCTATGCACATTTCCCAGCCTGTCTTAGATCTGTAGGTCTGAGCACACGTCTGGAACAGCTGGGGACATTTCTCAGATTGATCCAGAGTTTGCCTGAAAACTGTATTTTTGCAGGTCACCAAATGCAGACACTCATCCTGTGGAAGAACTGGCCAGGCTGCATCTGTTCCGTAAAGGACCTGGGGGTTCCAGTAGATGAGATGTCCATATCCACTGTCCTGCTTTAGCCCCACTCAGGTATGCATGTACCAACCATTTTTCCCCCTGTGACATCCTGTTGTCCATCTGTCTTGGGAGTGGATACAGGATTTAGTAAAGGTGGGTGTTGCAAGTGGCAAGCTGTGCTGTAGTGGTAGTTCTGCCGCAGCCTCCAGCCACCCCCTGCCACCTCCTCCATATCCACATCCGCAAGCAAGGGGAGCATCTGGGAAATTTCTAAAGGCCCCAAGCTGGGTAAGATTACCACATATCTTCTCCTCCCTGGTCAGAGGCATGGTTCCTTCCCACTAGTTTTATTTGCCTGGGCTTTGATCTTAAATTGACTACTACAGTGCTGGCCACTAGCATTTTAGTAAAGCTTCTTGTTTCTCTTTAAATGGAGAAAAATATGTGTTGTTTTATATGATGATAGGCCACATCATCTGCACCCCCTTTTCAACATGCTAAAACCAGCTAGATTCAGACGTGGCCCTACTAACTCCAGTGTAGAAATGAGCGGGAGTGGAGATCCAGTGGTATCATCACGGTGCTCAAGATGACTAGAGTTTGAATAAGCAATGTACATTTCACTGGAATGACTACAGGAGAAATGACACAATATCTTTGGACTATTTTGAATCGTTTTTGCCTTGTTGGTTCTGGTTTTTCTTTTAACTTTATAATCTAGCCAATTATTGATAGGATTATATATAATTTATATATAATTTATATATGTAAATTCCACTGGCTGTTTTTTGTTTTGCTTTAAAATTAAGATGAATACTATAGTGCTAGCCCCCTACATATTAATTAATTGGATAAAAATATGTGCTGTGTTTTATAGGATGATGAGCCACCATGTGTGCAGCCACCATTTCTAAAACCTAGATCCACCCATGAATGATGCATTTGTTCATAACCTGAGTGTTTCCCATTGTTGGTGTCTCCCTGCGTGGCTTAGCTATCACAGAATCATAGAGGAGTCTGGTGGAAGGGACCTCCAAAGGTAATTTAGTCCAACCCCCTGTCCAAGGCAGGATCATCCATCATCTAAACTCCTTGTAGAACTATCGTCAACCCGACATCACACGAGACTGTTAGACCCTGATTCCATGTGGTGCCCAACGACTAGGGAGACGACGATCCAATTGCTCATGGATCCTGTTACTCATTAGCCAGAGCAAGCAGGGAGCAAACACCAACACGCATTGCCCACAACAGCTTTATTCAGAATGGAGACAGCTTCAGGCAAAGGTCCCAAAAAACCAACAGACTGGGGACCTGCAGTGAACATTAGCTCTTTTCACATTCTATACATCTTGGTTCATGCTCATTAGCACTTACTCCACCTTCGCCCCTCCTGTGGTTCCACCCATATCTCCTCCCCTCTCAAACTCCACCTCTGTTTACTGTTTACTTCATTAGCGTGGAATTGCCTATGCATTTCATTCACTTACATGTCTTTTTGCTATGAGCGCATGCGTAAGGCCTTGATTCCTGCTTCTGTCAGTCACTTGGACTTCGGCCACAGCCTGAAAGCTTCTGGAGGTTTCTTCACCAATCATCATTCACCTTTTCACACATGTTTATCTCAGATTCTGTTACCAGTTACGTGTTGCCTTCCACGTTCCAGTCTGTTTTTCAGTCCCAGTTTCTACCATCTTCCACATTCCTAAGACTTCACCTCATTCACAGCGCACCGACTCACACAGACTTACTTGAAAATGGTTGACACAGTTAGGATGGTTACTGAGCATAAGCAAATGTATGGCTTATCATAACCATTCATAAGCAAAATCTGCTTTATCTCCTAAAAAAAAATACTCACCAAAGCATCTTGCAATATTACTTTTAATATATCATTCTGCCTTGTGGTCAGCAGCTCTGATGAAGCCACAGATTAAAGCTTTTATTCATCTGCAGATCCAGTGCTCCCCAAGATTCAAATATTGTCACCCTAACAAAGACATCACCCTGCCACAGGGAAAGCAGGGGAACCATGACTGCCAATGTCCTGCTCCTATATAAATTTGCTAATATAAACTCAAGAGGTCCCAGGTAGAGGCCACGATTCCCCTGCTATGCAGAAAGGAAGCCACCTCCCTCTCCCCACCCCCATTCTATACCAATCTGAACAGGGGCAAAATTCCTTTCTGACCCCAAAGTTTGCATCGGTCTGACCCTGAGCAGAATGGCAAGAACCTCCAGCCAGAAACTTCTGGCTTTATGTTGGAGGCTGGCTCTGGGAGAGGTGGGGAACATTTCCAGACAAAGGTGTAATTTGAAGCCTGCCATTTTACAGGCCCTGACATATGTTTGCAAATTTAATTTTAAGTCAAGACATTAAATTTGTAGGTGTGAGGAGGGGGAAGCAGTTTCTACCTGGGATCTTTTGCGCCCTACTGGAGAGTCACGTGGGGTTAAGAAGCCCAGGGAAGGAGATTGCTGCAAATATGTTCCCATATTGCCAAGGCAGCCTTCCAATTAAATGGACTCCTTCAGCTGGATTTGAATAGTGCTTAAAATTCATTAGAAAAAAAATTAAAATGCCTAAAACAAGACAAACCAAAAAGCTAGGTTTGGGTTTAATTAAATAGTTTCTGTGTCCCATGTAGTAGAGTTTAAATTGCCTCTCTTGCAGCTAAATTATAAAGCCATGTGTTTTGCAATGGACTGATTTGGGGTCTGGGTTCAAGGGAGTGTTTGTGTGCAGGCGTATACCTGTATTGGGCTCATTGTACGTGGATCAGACTTGCTTTTGTTTCCAGTATCTAAGCGTGCATTTATTTTTTGCCTCTGTGAGCTTTTATATCCTTTCTGTTTCACAATCTCCCCCACACCTGCACATACTTTCTCTTTTTCTCCTTCTCTACCCAGCCAAAGTCCTCCTCCACATACCTTCAGCAAAACCTCTGAGTTATTTGCTGTTCTCCGCCTGCCTGCCCAGACCAGCCCAGATCCCTGCCCCAGTTCTCCCCACAGTGAACCCCTGGGGTGGGTGAGATCTCCTCTTTGGAGAACCCCAAGCTCCCAGCTGACTCCAGCAAGATAGATGAACAGAGTGAGGCCTATTTCCTGCCTCAGAGAGGAAGTGCAGGGGCCATGCCTGTAACCACCTTTCTCAGCTCCAGGCAGTGACCAGACATGAAACAGCTGCGAGAGCAAAATGTGGGCAGGAAACACTACTTCAACCTAACCAAGGACATATTTACTTCAACAGTGTGAGTATGACACACACATGGGTAGGTCATTTTGAGTGAGAGGTGTATATGGTGTTTTGCATCATCACATACAACACAACACATTTTTTGCCAGTTCAAGAGAAACTGGATGCTTTGCTAATATGTTTGGGGATGCAGCATGATAGTATTCAGCGGAAGATCAAAGCAGGAAATCAATGTAATTATTGAAAGGTGCACTGGTTTGCTAGATTATAACATTTAAAAACTACTGTCAGCTCTGATACCACACAGAAAATCACACCCAGACTTTCCACAAAGAAAGCTGGGGGACCATAGCAGAGAATGCCCTGCTGCTATAAAAGTTTGCTAATATATCCTCAAGACAGTCAGAGCCCATGCCCCTCCCAACAACAGAGGAAG
This sequence comes from Alligator sinensis, assembly GCF_000455745.1. Lineage (NCBI taxonomy): Eukaryota > Metazoa > Chordata > Crocodylia > Alligatoridae > Alligator > Alligator sinensis. The sequence goes on from NW_005843285.1 coordinate 157,357, forward strand.
GCAAACCTTCCCCCAGAGTTTGTACCAATCTGACCAGGGGGTAAAATTCCTCCCTGACCCCAGAGACTGCTGTGCTGTGACCCTCAGCAGAGGGCCAAGACCCTTGAGCCAGAAACCTCTAGGCTTTATGTTGCAGCCTGGCTATGGGAGATGCCAGGAACCTTTCCAGACAGAGAGTTAATTTGAAGGCTGCTGTTTTGGAGGCCATCAGATGCATTTCCAAGCATTTCCAAGCTTTCCCAACCTACCTGAACCCCCAGTGAGTAGGAAAAGGGTGAGGGGGGGGGAGGCTAGAAACTTGTGCTGGTAGCAGCTCCCTGCGGTGGTGCAGGGCCCCTCAACTCAGCCTCCTCCTTTCCCGGAAGCATCACCCCCCAACTCGGCACCCATGGAAAGTTGTGTGGTTGGTGCCTCTGCCCTCACTTCAGAAACAGGTGAGACCTGTGGGCGGACAAGGAGGCGGGACTGTGCATTCAAGGGTGTGAGGGGTTGTTTACATGATTGCAGAGCTGTGGGTATGGGTGGGAGGCGTCCATCAGCATCCTGCCGCTGAACATACTCACGTATGTGTCCTAGCCCCTAGATGGACTGCAGCTGAGGAGGATTCATGAGTTAGGATAATAGAGGGCAGGTGGGAATGGATGCATGGATGGACAGATGGGGCACGTGGGGATCCATGGATGGATGGACAGAAGGGGGTGGGGAATGGATAGATGGATGGAGCATGTAGGGGTGGGTGCATGGATGCTTAGAGAGCTGTGCAGGAATTGTGGGTTGTTGGAAGGGGTATACGGTGGGTGCATGCATGGATGGATGGAGCATTTTCCAGTCCCCACTGCTTAAAATCATGACATCTCTGTCTGTGTCTATAGAGCACAACTTCATTATAACTCTCCCAGCTTTTAATGCTCCCATCAGCAGAAAATGACTTTTCCAGCATCAACACAATGAAGCCAGCGGCCCCCACAATCTCTCAGAAACCCCTGCTGCTCCCTTAGTGGTCACTTACCACAGGGGTTTTCTAGTCGTTTGTGCTACGTATCTCATTACTTGCAGACTACTGCAGGGGCACAAAGGGCTCAGGAGCAGAGTTGAAACCCAGAAGTGTGCTTTTTTGGTTTGAACAGTGCTTCTGGCTAATGTAAAATGTGTTCCCAGTCCTCGTCCTGGTTATAGAAGAAAGATGCCTCTCACTCTATAGGGCCACCAACAGCAAGGAGCCCTCCAGTCAATTTGTTTCCCCCTCCAGGCCCAGGCATAGGCATAGGCATTGGCTAACCGGGTCGCCACCTGGGGCCTGGACAGAAAGGGAGCCCAAAACTTGTCATTTAAAAATTATTTTTATTATCACTAGTGAAGGGGGTCCCAATAATAAGGGCTCATTGGGGCCACCAGGAATCTAGGTACATTGCTGTCCCTCCCCCACAGATCTATAGATATCCTCAGTCATTTTTGCTGGTGACTGCTGACACCTCCTTCCTGCTCCTACCAGTGACCACAGTTCTTCCTGTCCCCTGCTTAGACCTTTCTCTCACACACCCTGAGCCTGTCACTTCCTGTGACGTCTGAACCAAGGTCCTTCCTCCAAACTGTGGTCAATTCTCCTGGGGCAACTGGTAGAGAGCATGGAGCTGCAGAGGATCATGGCGACAGTCCTCTTCGTCCCCCTCCTTGTATCCATCACAGCAACTGGTGAGAGGGGCTTGTATTGTCAGTGGCAAGGGAATGAGAACCCAGGCATCCTGGTCCCACCACACCTTGATCGAACCTGATACACCCCAGAGCACCTGTCCCAGACTAGAGAGAGAACCAGGCGCCCGGCACTGAGCCGCACTTCCCCCGGCCCCACTCTAGCTCACCAGACATCAATAAGTTGGGGGAGAACCCAGGAGTCCAGGCTTCACAGGTCTCCTGCTTTAACTTCTCCAGACCTCACTCCCCGGCCACAGCTGGCAGAGAACCCCAGAGTCCGGGCTCTCCGCCTCCCCTACTTGAACCCCAGATCCCACTCCCCTCCCATTTCAGAACAGAGCCCAGGCATCTGCGGTTCCACTCCTCACTGCTCACAAACCCCAGCTCCCAGGCCTTTTCCAGATCACAGGATACAACCCAGGTGTCCTAGCTCACAGACCCTCCCCCTACACACACCAAACTACCAGGCCCTGCTCCCCAACTTTGCCCTTGAGAGGAAAACTGGACAGATGGATAGAGGGATTGCAGCCAGACAGACTCCAGAAGGACTAGGAAAATAGAGAACTGGTGCCTACTGTGTATAAGTACAGCATGGAGAAGTGGATGGGAGGAAAGGAGGAATAAGGATGGGTGGAGGGATGGGAAGCATGGGGATGAAAGTAGTTAGGCATGGATGGAGGAAGTGAAGAAGCAAGGGAGGGGGCATATGGAAATAGCTGGAGGAGGATGGAGGCATGTTGGGATTCTAGGACAAAGGATGGCCCCAACAACAAGTTGCTCCTATAGGCCCTCACCTTAGAGCTGATGGTTTCCCCATCAACCTGGCCCCATGACTCTAACTTCTCCCTCTCTCCCCCTCTTCATTATCCAGCAGCTTCCTGCCATGCTCGCCACCAAGGCAGGAGCCAACATCACCCTTACCTGCACCTTCAACATCCCCAGTGGGCTCATTCCAGGGGTGACCTGGGCCTGGACTGTCAGCAAAGCATCATACTAGACCACACCCACCTATGACTTCAATCCAGCTCCTGTTTTATTTTTAATTGTCCCAGGAAATCAGTTGATCTGTCCCCAATGGTTGCCTGTATTAAAGGAAGCTTATACTTTTTTTGTGATGGGCCTAAGCCCATGACCTCATGGCATGTCAAATAGGTTTGTGTCACAGGGGACGGTGGATGCTGGAAGTAAAAGTGAACTGGGTGTGACCAGGATTTGCTGACTCTTCCTGTCACTTGAGAGCCTCCAGCATTTAAGGTCTAGGAAGTTCTCATTCAGAGGCAGTTTCCCTAAGTCCTGTGCCACTGGCTACAAGTGCCTTTTTTTTTTACCAAGAATGTGTCCAATCCCTCTCTTAATCTCACTAAACACTCAGCTTTCACTACATTTAGTGACAATGAGACCCCTGGTGAAAATGAGTTTCCTTGTGTTCATTTTAAATGTACAACCGAGCAGTTCCATGGTGGGACCCCTACTTCTTGTACTGGGAGAGACAGTAAAGAATAAATCCCTACTGACTTTCTCTTCACTGTTTAATATTTGGTACGCCTTTCTCATTTTCCTCCCTCAAGTGTCTCTTCCCCTAAACTGAACAGGGCTGCCCTCATTAGTCTCTCTTCAAAAGGAAGCCCCTCCATAGCACTCAATGTCCTTGTTGCCCTTCCCTGGACTTCTCTAGTTCTCCTAGATCCTTTTGGAAATGTGCAGACCAGAACCGGGCACAGTCTTCAAGGTATGGATGCAGCATGGATTTAAAAAGGGACATCATGATAATTTCATATTGATGTATCCATACTTAGAGTGGTGGTTGGCTCTTGAAGGCCTGGACCATCACAGCTACAACATCGTTCATTCCTGGCCTTTAAACACCTGACAAAATGTTTCCGTTGAGAGTTAATAACAAGCTACAAAGCTGGCAAATAGCAGTTATATTAGTAGGAGCAGCTAATGGACAGCAGATTGGCAGAAGGGAGGCTAGCTTCATTAGTGGAAAAATCAATTAATTTCAAGGAAACATATTTCGTTTTGCTTTCCTCTTAAAATAAATAATACAGCCATAGGCCCCCAGTGTATTAGTAATGCTCCTAGTTAATTTTTAATAGGAGAGAGCTATGTGTTGTGCCGCACTACACCAGGCACTACACCATCAACACCCTGCTTTTCAAAATCCTAGATTTGCCCGTGTCCGAGTCAGTACTTTTCTCAAAACCTGCCCTCGTCTGAGAATTTCTTCTAGTCACCAGCTGCGTCTGGCAAAGCTTTCTTTTTGGGGAGTATAGATAGTACCCCATAAGTACCTTTCTCCCCCTTGGTGAGATGCAATTATGGGGATCCACGAAAGCCACTTCTATGTAGTGATCTCTGGTAACGTCTCTGATGGCTAAGGTTTCCCGAATTGACAAAAATGCGAAAGCGCACAAAGGTAAAGATACAAATGCCATTTTTGTCATACAAAAGAAGTTGCATTTATGAAACACAACAGCTGTTTATATAGATGGCTGTCGATCACTGTTATCTTTAATATAGTGTATACACATACACCTAAACATCACGATGACGACCTCATTCCTCAAGTCTTTACTATACTGTTTCTCCCCAAAACAAGCCTTTGTCAAAAGCAGTGTGTGTGTGTGTGTGTGTGTGTGTGTTGACAGAGGTCTATGGTGTGCTACAGCTTTTCCCTTGAAACAAGTGACCTTTCTTTGTGAAAGTGTCTCTCCTGGACAGGCTATTACATACATATATTTGTCCTCTTTTGGCCCCCAGGTTGGAAAACACCATTTATTACAACGATTTTCCCTAACCAGTATTTTTTTGGAGCCTTCAGTTTCTGAATAAGTGAAGGGAAGAGAGTGGACCAGATACCTAACTGGCGTCAAGTAGCCCCACTGAAGGCAGCAGAGCTGATTGACACCATCTGAGAGGAGATGTGCCAAACCTAATGAGAAAAGCATCCATGGTCTCCCCAGACTTCTGCCAGGTGTGGAGATGCTCAACAAAAGGTGCAGAGGACTTTAGGCCATTTTCTACATTTCATTTTCTCCAGTTCCTTGAGTTGCTTGGAGTCAGCGATGGATGTGGGCTCCCACACAGTCCCTTGGTGATACAAGACTGTGACTGGTTATACCAGAGGGTCAACACAGAGAAGGCTGGCGGGGGGACATAATAGAGGTGTCTCAAATCACTGCACCAAGCGAACAGGGAACTATTGTTCACCAAGTCCAAGAATATTCAGGGCGCCCACTTAAATTAGTAGGTGAGAAGTTTAAAACTAACCAAAGAGAAAACTTTATTGTGCACTTCGTAGTCAACATGTGTACTTATTGCCATAGGAGGTGGTGGAGAGAGGGAACAGTGCAGCCCAGTCACCATCCCTGTGTTGGCTGCTGCCAATACCCAGTGTCTCTGAAGAAGATTTAAAACCACCCAGAAATATATAAGAGAAATGGGGACAAGGGCCAGTCAACAAAGAGGCATGGAGAGGGCAACCAGTGTTTCCTTCCTCCTTATCTGTACACTTCATTAGTGACATCTGTTCAAGAAGAGGAAACATGCCAAATCTTTCTCTGTCCCTCTGGTCTCACAAGCCATGAAGATGAAGACCATCTCCCCTGAGCCCAGCTATGCCTACCCTGAGCATCTAACTCAGGGGTCTACAACCCCTCACCCGTAGGGCAATTTTCTCCTGACTTCTGAGTCCAGACCTACCACAGTCGTGACCAAGAGGCTGTGGTAAGCTTTCCTGATCTGCTCTCTCTGGTTTTCTGGGTCCTGACTCCAGATTCAGCTCCATTCTTGAGCTCTTGGTTTGGATTCCCCTTTTGAGCTGATTCCTGCTTGCAGGATCCTTCCCTGGGCCTGTGTTATCAACTTGGTGCCTGGATTTCCTTCGGCATCTGGTCTTTAAGCTCCCAAATCCTGACTCAGTCCCTAGGTCCTGTCCTTCCTTGGCGGACTAAACACTAGGCAAAGACATTTCTTACCTGGCCCTTAAAATCCTTGTCTGAAAAATTACCCAGCTCCTCACCTTCACCTCATACTTTTGACCCAATCAGAGCATGTCATGAAGACCTCACACTCTCTGTCCCCAGAGATGAACTTCACCTGTGTCCAGGAGTAGATCCATTGCAGTGGTGAAGTCTCACCCCCCTTTGATGCCTCCTCCACCCAAAATTTAAAACCAACTTCACAGGAGTGGGAGCAGCATTTCTATTTAAGCAGTGCTGAGAGAGTATATTGACTTCATGACGCATTTTCATCTCCCTGTTTTCTGATAATCTCTTGCCACTCAATCAGGTTGAATGTCCCTCCCTCATTCTGAAGGGCCTTAATCTTCTACTTTTCTTACTATCCTTCTTGTTGCAATGTTGCTCTCTTACCCACTCCTGATCGTCTCTCTCTTTTCATTGCCAACCCTGAAGACTGGTTTTTAGTTCTAGCTAAAAACTTCCATGCAGCAGTCGTTACATAGAGAAAGGTGTAGGAATGACTGACAGCAAAATATTGGAAGCATTGCCAAGATGGTCAAGACAGTGGGATTTTGTTTTATTAAACTGAATAAGAGATTGACATTTCACTATAACAACTATAGGTCTACACCCCATCCATCCCATACCCACTGCCTCACCTTCCCAAGAAAATCCTTCCATTCATGTCTCCATCCATTTATAGATGCCCTCTCCATCCCTATATTCATCCAGCCTCACTTGTCCTATCCATCCATTTGTTCTTCCATCCATCGTTTCTTCTATCCATCCATCCTTCAATCCATCCATCCATCCCCACTTGGCCCCTCCAGCCATCCCAACTTACCCCCTCCATCCATCCTCAAGGGCCCACACTTCATCTTTAGACTTTTCCACACAGACAAGTTTGCTTTGCAGACCCACTTGTCTTGTGGGGTGGAGCAGAGCCAAAGACAGTTGTTCCACATGGCAATATTGTCTGACAGATCATGGCAAGCCAGGCAGGGAAGCCGCATGCTGACATGGTACCTCTTGGTGGCAGGAGGCTGAAGATGATGGCCAGGGAGAGCAGGACAGTGAAGAGCAGGGAGATGACAGCCCGGTAGTAGAGGGGACCTAGGTTGGGAGACAGGGAGCAGCCCTCTGAAACGAGCTGTGTGTCACAACCCAAAGTTGTGATTTTTGTTTTGTGTGTGCTTCGGCACTGCTAAATTATGTTCCCGCCAAATTACAGCTTCTTTGCACGGTGGAGTTTTCTGCTGCAATAGGAGAACCCACGTGCAAAAGAGTATTTCCCACCATTTGTAGCCTTCTTTGCATGGTGCATTTCTTTGGCATCATAGTGATGCATGGTGCAAAGGAGTTCTCGCCATTTGTATTTAGATACGTGCCACATTATTGGCCGATCTTAAATTATGTACACGTGGCGGCTAGTGATTGGCTTGCTAGCCGTATAAAGAGCTTGGGTGGTTTCCGCCCAAGTTGGAGAGAGAGCAATTGGAGTCCGAGAGGGAGAGCATGAAGATCTCTAAGCGCTGCGGATCCTTACGAACCCAACGCATTTCTTAAGAAGGCAACAGAGGTCTAAACAGCCTCTGGCCTCTCCCCGTCGCTGAGCGCAATCCTAGACGTATCCCTATCCTATATACTGAATTTTCGAACCCACAGAGCCTTAACAACTCCGGGGCCTGAGAACCGAATAGAGCCCACGGAGCTTCAGCAACTCCGTGGGGAAAGAATTGCCGAACCCGGGGAGCCTTAACAACTCCGAGGCCCAAGAACAGAGTTTGTCGTAGTCCTCCAATGAGGATTTAAGCAGAGCTGAACCTGGAAACTGTCCAGCCTACACCGCGACCATCTTGGGTGTAAGTAAATAATCTTTGAATCAACCACTACGCCTCTGACTAATTCTAGCCCGTGTGTGCCTTGCCACCGCACGGTCTCCTCTGACCCCGCGTGCCCGGGCTGCTGGCCACAGCCCGCGTGCACAAAGACAGGTCCGCATATCGCTCCCGGCTCACACATGGCGACATGGACGGGATCGGGAGGCGGCCTGCACACTCTGAAGAAGAGAGAGACTAGGATTAGCACCCTGTGGCCCAAAGGGAATCACAGAACCATAGAGAAGTCATGGTGGAGCTGAGTCAGCCCTGTCCAAACCATCCCAACTGAACCTATCATCTACCCTCTTTGTCAAACAATATCAACATTGACATTCAACAAGCCATCATGTCTGAATCTGCCACAGGGAAAGCAAATGGACCACAGCAGCCAATGTCCTGCTGCTTTAAAAATTTGTTTCTAAACACTCAAAAGATCCCAGGGAGATGCCACGTGCCCCACTACAGAGGAAGGCAACCCATCCCCAGTCTGTATCAATCTGAACAGGGGATAAATGTCCTTCCTGACCCCAAAGACTGCAATGGTCTGACCTTGAGCAGAAGTACAAGACCCTCTAGTAAGGAACCTCTGACATTTGGTTTGAGCCCGGCCCTGGGAGAAGTGGGGAATCTGTCCAGACAAAGAGGTCGTTTGAAGTTTGCCATTTTGGAAGCTGTGAGATGCATTGACAAATGTAATGCTATTTCAGCAAATTAAATATGTACTGGGGTGGAGCGTGGTTTCTATCTAGGATCTCTTGTGCCCTACCACAGAGTCACATGAAGTTAAGAAACCCAGGGAAGAAGATCACTGCTCTAGAGAGCCCCAAGCTCTAAGCTTATTCCAGCAGGATACATAAATGGAGAGAGGCCTGTTTCCTGCCTCCATGCCGAGAGAAGGTGCCAGGCCACACATCTGACGAACTATTTTCCTCAGCTCCAGACCATGACCAGACATGAGAGAGCCCTGAGAGCAACACACCAGCTGGGAACATCCCCTCAAACTAACCAGGGACCTACTCACTTCAAACTCAACAACAGCCCCTCAACAGTGAGTATGACACATGCATGGATGGCTCTAAGATTTTGGACAAGCAGGGTGTAGACTGTGAGGTGTATCATCACATATAACACAACATATGTTTTGTTTGAGCTTAAGAGGAACCAGATGCTTTGCCATTATGCTAGGAGGGGCATCGATACTACACTTGATCTGAGCCTCCAGGAGGCCCAAAGCAAAAAACAATGTAGCTATTGAAAAATACATTGGCTTGCTAGATTACATGTAAAGTTAAAAAAAGAAAAACCACCACCAACTAGACAAGAAATAGGGAAAATAATCCAAATATCTTGTGTCATTCATCCTGTAGGCATTCCAGTTAAATGTATGTCTCTTCTTCAGATTCACAAAAGAAAATCTTACCCTCTTGAATGTCTTGACAGTCCCTGCAATACTTCAGTGCCTATTATTTCTATACCTGAGCTCATATGACCATCCCTGAGTGAAAGCTTTTAGCTAAAGATAAAAAAACAGACTGCCAGGCTGTGCAACAGACATTAGACATTGCCAAAAATGGCTGCAGACAGCAACATTGCAGCAGGAAGGATAGTTTGAAGAGTGGAAGATCAAGACCCATCAAAAGAAGAAAAGGGTATTTACACCTATGGAGTGCAGAGAACTTACCATGGATCTGTGGTAGGATAGTGAGCAATCAAGTCAGTGGACCTGTTCAGCAATGCCTGGATATAAATGCCACTGCCCCTACTAGGCAGTTGGCTTCAATCCAACACAACTCTAAGAAGGGGTGCAACTGCACCACTGCCCCCATCCTGGATCTGCCTCCTGAAACATATTTCTGATTTAATCCCACTCACCGGTCTGGCTCTTGTTCCTCCCTGTAACGCTCAGCATGGTGCCCTCTCCCAGCCCAGTCTGCTCCCAATTTATTTGGACACAGCACTGGTAGAGGCTGGAGTCCCGCTCCTCCACAGCTGAGAGTATCAACGTGGCCTCCCCAAGTTTTTGCTGCTCCAGGTTGGACATCTGAATCCCCACCTTGTAGAACGGGTGGTGAGGACTCAATGTGAAGTCCCCAGCAGCTCCCCAGAACCAGAGCACTTTTGCTCGCTCCATATTATGGCTCTCAAAAGTGCATTTCAGGCTCACATTTTCCCCAGCCATCACATTGAGAGATTTTGGATCCTGAGAGACTCTAAAGTCATCTAGAAAATGAGAGAGGGACGGACAAAGTCACCCCCCCAGAAGACCTCATGGCAACAAAGGAGGTGAGGCTTGGTGTTTGATAGGAGTCCCCCCCACAGCAATCCCCAGCTTTAATTACCCATCACTTCTGATTGAACAATAGCCTCCCTCTTCCCTTTCCAACACCTTGATCCATCCATTTCTGTCCACCCCTCCTTTCCCCTTCTATTCCTAGTTGCTTTAGCTCCTCAGAGAGCTGTATCCCTCAATTCCTCTGACTCCCTTCCTCTCCATCAAGGAAAGGCTGAAAGAACTGGAGAAGACAAGACTCAGGCTGATCCTGCCTTGAGTAGGGAGTTGGACTAAATGTGACTTTGGGACTTTCCTATTCTCCTGACTTTCCTATGATCTGACACTATACTGCGGGAACTACATGGCATAGCAGTAAAGGAAAGTCATTCTTCCCCTCTACTCAGCAATGGGAGGCCTCCCCTCAAATTCTACGTCTGGTTTTGGGGCCGGTGCCTAAAGAAGGATGTGGAGAGTTTAGAAAGAGTCCATTAGAGAGTGACGAAATGATCAGGGGCCTAGGCTGTAAGACTGATTGGGAAAGGCTGAAAGAATGAGGGTTATTTAATCTGGAGCAGAGAACGCTGAGTGGGGATTGCATAGCAATCTTCCAGTCTCTAAAGGGTGATGCTAGAGGGGATGGTGATAGGGTTTTCTCTGTGGCCATAAGAGACAGGCTAGGAGCAATGGTCTCAAGCTGCGGTAGGAAACATTTAGGCTGACGGTGAGAAGGCACTAAAGAATGTCTTACTCTGCAGAGCAGCAGCAAACTTACCTCTTCTCTGGTTCTGGGTATTTCTGTTCATGGCCCGAGCTTTGCGGCACTCATCTTGGATTCCTGCACCAGCTTTGTTTGAGTGGAGGAGAAAAAAACACAGATTACCTAGTGAACTACATAATGAGAAAGGACAATCCAGCCAGAATGGGCACCCAGGTGGACCATTCTGGGCTGAAATGCAGTCTAGATAGGTCTGTCCATGTATTTCCAGGGCTCAGACTGCTTGAGAGCTGTGTGTAGAGAAACTGAATGGAGAGAAGGCAGTCTGTAAAGGAAGGGAGGGAGAGACATCTGAAGAGGAAGAGAGGATTGACAGATGAACCCATGGGCAGAGAAGACCAGAATGCCAAATGGGCAGATGGACACTGTTACAGGTGAGTGCTGGAAGGAATCAGCTGGCTCTAGATGGAGTTGGTAGACATGGTGTAAAAGAAGATGAACAGGAACTAGAGAAGAAAAATCTGGATGGGTGGGTGGGTAGTAGATGGGAAGTGTGGGATGGATGGAGGGCCGTGTGAGAAGGGAAGGATGAAGGAAATTGCTACAGAATCAAAATAAATGGATTATTTGAGCAGCAAAGAGAAGTAAGGACACTGCCAAGGCTAAGTTGGCTGGATGGTTTAGCTATCAAAGGGTGATGGGTGAAAGAGTAGGAGAGGGAGGGATGGAAAAGAAAAAGGACAGATTGGAGAGAAGGCAGGGTGGGTGGATAGATATGGAAGAGATGTGGATGTATAGAGATAGAAGGTGGGATGCATAGACAGATGAGATGACTGTAGGCAGGAAGGGATGGGTGGCTTTAGGTGGGTGGAGCTGAGCCTATAGAACAATTGGACAGTGCTGGGGCAATGGCGAAGCTTTCCCCGCCTACCTGCTCCCCCTGTGGGTAGGAAAAGGGTGATGAGTATTGGGGTAGAAACCAGTGCTGACAGAAGCTCCATGCTCCCTTCTCTCTAAGCAGTGCTGCAGGGCTCCTCAGCTCGGCCTCCTCCTTCCCCAGAAGCATCAACCCCCACCCCACCCTCCCCAGGGGAGGGAGGAGTGGAAAGTTGTGTGGTTGGAGCCTCTGTGCTCGATTCAGAAACAGGCCAGAGGTGTGGCTAGACAAGGAGGAGGGACTGTGCATTCAAGCGTATGGAGGATTTTTTATGTGTTTGCAGAGCTGTGAGTATGGGTGAATCAGCATCCATTGGCATCCTGCCAATACATATACTTACCTATGTGTCCTGGCCCCCAGACTCCCTGCAGCTGAGAAGGACTCTTGAGTTCAGATACTAGAGTGTAGGCGGGCATGGATGCATGGATGGGCAGTTGGGGCAAATGGGGATACATGGATGCACGAAAGTGTAGCAGGCTTACCTTTCAGAACCTGGGTTGAGTCCCAGGCTTGAGATACTGCTGTTTTGATCAGTGAATCCACGTCCCTTTCCTGAGGGGAAGGGGAGAGTAGCTGCCCCTGGATCTGATTGTAGACTACAACAGTGTCAGGTCTGGAAGACTTCAGGGGTGAAGCCCTGAAAGAATAAAAGGAGCTGCATGCCCAGAATGAGGGAGATGCATCTGGGATGGAGATGAGAGAAGAGCAGTGTTTAGAAGAGCTGAGGAGAGCTGCTGAGCAGGGCGAAACAGTATCCCAGAAGCGCCCCTGAAGACTTCCATCGGTGGGGAACAGCAGACAGCTCCAGCAGCTAGGCTTTCGGTGTGCAACACAGCGCATGGAGTCCACACCCTGGGAGCTGCATGAGGTGGCTTTGGTCTGCGACCTCTGGCATGAGGCTGGGAGCTCGATGCAGGAGGTGCTGCATGGAGGGTCTGGGAGTGGACTGAGCCCCGGTGCTACATGAGGCGGCCCAGGCCTCCAACCCATAGGAAAAGGTTGAGTCCAGGGAGCTAGACAGTGCTTAGGCTCCTGAGCCAGCATACGAGGCCTCTCCAGAGGCCCCAGAAGCCCTGCCTTATCTTTTGTGAACTCTCATGTTTGTAAATTAGTAGATAAGTGAAGTCTTAAATTTATAGCTTTGACTAGGGCTCTGCTGGGGCCCCCTTTCACTATTATTCATCTCTTGTTTATTTGTAGTTATTTGTGGCGTATTTATTGTTCACCTATACTTACTTATAGTTTATCTGTTGGTTATCTATGTTTATTTTGGGGTTTATCTCTTTCACATCAGGTACTTACATGTGACTTACTTGTAACTGGACCACTGGTATAAGGTTTCATAGCATTTACTCAGAGGGCTGTGTTTATGCTCTTCGTTTGTATTTCACACACATATATATCTACACACACACACACACACACACACACACAATTCTTTCCCTTGTGATATGTTAATGTAAATAAATTTGTATATAGTTAAGTCCCCTGACTGTCCTGGCCTGGTGCTATAGGGACAAAGGGTAACTGAGCTGTCTGCAGTTCCCCCACAGCACACCTGCTATTTAACAATTCCCTTCAATTGGAGAAGGGGAGTATGTACCTGAGTACACCTGGGCTACAAAAGAAAGGGGTGGAGGATGCATAGATGGATGGAGCTTCTGTGGATGGATGTGTGCATGCCAAGAGGAATGTAGGAATGGGTAGGCAGGGATGAAGGAAGTATATGGTGGTGGATGGATGGCACGATGGAGGCTTGTGCCATGTGGAGATAGCTGGAGGCTGGGGGCATGTTGGCATTGAAGGAGAAGGCATGGCCCCACCAACATGTTGCTCCTATCAGTGCTCACCACATAGCTGATGGTTGCGTCATCCACCTGGGCCTGTGCCTCTCACTTCCCCACCTCTGCTACATGGGTCAAGGTGTTTTTGAGCTATCCCCAGAAGCACTGGATGTTGGCTGCAGCCAGGCCTGGGGGTTGTGGTTGGGTTGTGCCAATGCTCCTCCCGGGAGCAAAGCCAGAGTGTTGTGATTGGGTTATGCCAATGCTCCTCCCGGGAGCAAAGCCAGAGGGTCCTGTGTAGAAGGCATATCAATGCCTATGTGGGGTCAGGGAGGAAATTTACCCCATGGTCAGATTGGTATGGGCTGGGCCAGGTGGGTGGGGAGGGTTGTTGACCCTCTGCATAGCAAGGGACATGCCCCTACCTGGTATCTCTTAAGCATTTATTAACAAGCTTATATAGGAGCAGGGCATTGGCCTCAGTGGTCCCTTGTTTACCTTGTGACAGGTTTGGGTGTGAAGTTTTCTGTTGTGTCAGGGTTCATGGTTGTTTGATGAAGAGGTTAGATGATGGATTTGTCTGGGATCATTTTCACAGGGATGACCCTGCTTCCAGCAGGAGATTGGAATAGATGTGACCTCTTGGGGTCCCTTCCAGCCCAACTTCTATAGGTTTCAATGATTCCCTTCCAGGAAAGAGACGGTCTCTCCCTCTCTTTCAGAGCTGGTTCCAGAGGAGTGCTCTCTGCATCCCAACCAAGTACCGGGCTGTCATGGCTGATTCAAACTAGCTGGGGAAAAGATGTTCCAAACCTAACAAGAGCATCCATGGTCTCCCCTACCCTCTACCAAGTGTGCAGAAGCTTAGCCAAAGGTGCTGAGGACTCTGGGCCATTTTCTGCACCAAGGAGAACTGTAACAGCAATGACCATAGAGGTAAAAATATACCATGAACTCCCATTGCTATTTCCATGAACTGCTTGCAATCGGTAACAATCTGAAAGGCAGCAAGAAAGGCTATTTTTGGCACCAGAGATGACCCTGAAAGAGGGCTGGGATCCGTTAAACCCAAGAGAGTCATGATCTAGAGCCAGAAATCTCCAGTCAATGAAGGGCTTCCAGCACCTGCTAAATATGGGTCACGTTCCCCAGTTCCCAGAGTTGCTTGGAGTCAGTGATAGATGTAGGCTCCCACACCATCCCTTGGTAATACAACAAGAGTGTGATTGGTTGCACCAGGTGGTCAACACAGAGAAGGCTGAGGGGGGACATGATAGAGGTCTCAAATGATGAAGCATTTGCAGTAAGCAATCAGGAAACTATTTTTCACCAAATCCAAGAATACTATAATGAGAGGGCACTCACTTAAATTAGTAGGTGAGAAGTTTAAAACTAACCAAAAAGAAAACTTTTTTATGCATTTTGAAGTTAACACGTGAATTTATTGTCATAGGAGGTGGTGGAGACATGAAGCATTTGCAGCAAGGGGCTGGATAAATTCATATAGGATAGATCTATTAATGACTGTTTGACAAAATGGATGGAAATGTTTCCTCTGGCATCTCTAACCCCAAAAATGGTGAGATATCCAGTTCAATACTCTCTTTGTATAACATGCACTTCTGTCACATCATTGGGTTATATGGACCACTAGTCTGAACCAGTGGGCCACTACCTTTCTTCTTCTGTTCTTAAATAAGCCATGGGTTGATCATGGTGGCACAGAGAATCTCACCCAAACCTGCCACGTGTAAAGCAAGGGGACCACAGTAGCCAGCCCAGCATCCTGCTTCTATAAAAGGCGGTTAATATATGCTCAAGAGATTCCCGGTAAAGGCCATGCCCTTTACATAGGAAGGCAACCACCCACCCTCCATGTCTGTACCAATCTGACCAGGGGGTGAAAAGCCTTCCTGACCACAAAGAGGGCAGTTCATCAGCCCCTGACTGGAGCAGCAAGACCCTCTAGCTAGGAATCCCTAGTTTGAGTCCCAGCAGGAGCAACGGTGCAGCCCAGTCACTCTCCCTGTGTTGGCTGCTGCCTGTACCCAATGCCTCTGAGGAAGGCTTAAAAACACGCAGAAACATATAAGAGAAATGTGGGAAAAGGGGAATAGGGCAGTCAACATAGAGGCATGGAGAGGGCAACCAGTCTCCCCTGAGCCCAGCTACACCTACCTTGAGTGTCTAGCTCAGGGGTCAACAACCCCTCACCCGTAGGGCAATTTTCTCCTGACTTCTGAGTCCAGACCTACCACAGTTATGACCAAGAGTCTGTGGTAAGCTTCCCTGATCTGCTCTCTCTGGTTTTCTAGGTCCTGACTCCAGATACAGCTCCATGCTTGAACTCTTGCTTTGAATTCCCCCTTCGAGCTGGTTTCTGATTCCAGAATCCTGCAGTAGGCCTTTGTTATCAACTTAGTGCCTGGATTTCCTTCGGCATCTGGTCTTTAAGCTCCCAAACCCTGACTGAGACCCTAGGTCCCATCCTTCCTTGGTGGACTAACCACTAGGCCAAAATATTTCTTACCTGGTGCTTAAAATCCTCTTCTGAAACTACCCAGGTCCTCATCTTCACCTCATACTTTTGTTCCCATCAGAGCATTTCATGAGAACCTCATGCTCTCTGTCCTCTGAGATGAACTTCACCTGTGTCCAGGAGTGGATCCATTGCAGGGGCGTGCAGTGGGGAAGTCTCACCTCCTTTGATTCCTTCTCCACCCAAAATTTAAAACCAACTGCCTAGGAGTGGTAGCAGCATTTCTATTCACACGGTGCTGAGACAGTATATTGACTTCATGACGCATTCTCAGCTCCCTGTTTCCTGATAATCTCTTGCCACTCAATCAGGTTGAATGTCCCTCTCTCGTTTGGAAGGGTCTTAATCTTCTACTGTTCAAACTATCCTTCTTTTTGCAATGTTGCTCTTTTACCCACTCCTGATCATCTCTCTCTCTTCATTGTCAGCCCTGAAGACTTGTTGTTAGTTCTAGCTAAAAACCTCCATTCAGCACTGCTTATATGAATATAGGTGTAGGAATGACTGGCAGTGAAGTATCAGAAGCACTGTCAAGTTGGTCAAGACAGTGGGATTCTGTTTTATGAAACTGAATAAAAGATTGACATTTCACTATAACAGCTGGATGGATGGGTGGTTACGGGATGGATGGGGTCTACACCCCATCCATCCCGTAACCACCCCTCACCTTCCCAAGAAAATCCTTCCTTTTATGTCTCCATCCCTTTACACATGCCCCCTCCATCCCTCTATCCATCCATTCCCCACTTGTCCTATCCGTCCATTCATCCTTCCATCTGTCCATCCATCCCCACTTGCCCCTCCAGCCATCCCAACTTATCCCCTCCATCCATCCTCAAGGGCCCCCACTTCATCTTTCGACTTTTCCACACAGACAAGTTTGCTTTGCGGACTTGCTTGTCCATATACAAGGGGGAAAAAAGGGCTGGATACCAAGGTGGTGTTAATCATCCCAGCTTTAATGTAGTCACATGTGCAAAATGCATGGATGGTGCCCTGTGCTGGGATGTGGCTGGTAGTAGGATGAGGCATCGGGGGTTGGAGTACAGGATCCTTTGCCTGGCACTGAGATATGGCTCAGTCTGTGCTGGGGAAATCAGAGCTAGGGATACAAGGGCAATTTGGATTCCCTCTAGCAGCACTGAGAAGTGTCTTGCTACAGGGGTTAAACAAGGTGCCTTTCCCCAACTCTGAGATGTGTTTTTCCTCTGGGGTGGAGCAGAGCCAAAGACAGTTGTTCCACATGGAGATATTGTCTGACAGATCATGGCAAGCTAGGCAGGGAAGCCACATGCTGACATGGTACCTCTTGGTGGCAGGAGGCTGAAGATGATGGCCAGGGAGAGCAGGACAGTGAAGAGCAGGGAGATGACAGCCCAGTAGTATAGGGGACCTAGGTAGGGACACAGGGAGCAGCCCTCTGAAATGAGCTCTGAAGGAGAGAGAGACTAGCATTAGCACCCTGTGGCCCAAAGGGAATCACAGAACCATAGAGAAGTCATGGTTGAGGTCGGTCAGCCCTGTCCAAACCATCCCAAGCAAACCCATCATCTTTGTCAAACAATGTCAACCCTGACATAGAACAAGGCATCATATCCAAATCTGCCACAGGGAAAGCAGAGGGAACACAGCAGCCAATGTCCTGCTGCTTTAAAAGTTTGTTTCTAAACACTCAAAAGATCCCAGGGAGACACCATGTGCCCCATGACAGAGGAAGGCAACCCATCCCCAGTCTGTATCAATCTGAACAGGGGATAAACATCCTTCTTGACCTAATTCCCTGGTGGGTAGGAAAAGGGTGATGTGGAGGAGGATAGAAACCTGTGCTGGCAGCAGCTCCATGCTCTCCACTCTCTGAGCGGTGCTGTAGGGCCACTCAATTCAGCTTCCTCCTTCCCAGGAAGCATCACCCCCCAACCAGTGGCCTGTGCAAAGTTGTCTGGTCGGTTCCTGTGCGCTTGCTTCAGAAACAGGCAATAGATGTGGCCAGAGAAGGAGGAGATACTATGCATTCAAGGGTATGAAGGGTTGTTTACTTGATTGCAGAGCTGTGGGTATTGGTGGGAGGTGTTCATCCATATCCCGCCACTGCACATGCTCACCTATGTGTCCTGGCCCCCAGACTCCCTGCAACTGAGAAGGACTTGAGTTTGGAAACCCCACTTTGCTTTAGTATTTCACCAGACCATGGGGAAAATCAAGCAAGACAAGGCACATAGGGGGCATGCCAGGACTGTCAGCTTCCCTACTGTGGATGCTGAGTGCGTGCAGTACCAACTAGAAAAGCTAGACATTTGTAAGTCAGTGGGACCGGAGGGACTCCATCCGGGAGTGCTGAAGGAGCTGGCTCGGTCATCACGGGACCCCTGGCAAAACTCTTTCCTTATTCATGGTGCACTGGGGAGATCCCTGAGGATTGAAAGAGAACCAACATTGTGCCCATCTTGAAGAAGGGGAAGAGGGAGGATCCAGGCAACTATAGACCAATCAACCTAACCTCTATCCCAGGGATAATCCTGGAAAAGCTCATTAAAGAATCAGTGCAATATGCTCGTGGAAGGTAGGATTCTGAATGGCACGCAGCATAGCTTTGTCGCGGGTAAGTATTGCTTTACCAATCTCATCTCCTTCTACGACCAGGTCTCTTTCCACCTGGACATGGGAGACAAGGTAAGCATTATACACCTAGACTTCCAAAAGGCTTCTGATCTAGTATCCCATGATATCCTTGTGAGAAAAGTGGAAGACTGTGGGCTCAGCTACTCGACGGTTCAGTGGGTGGGAAGCTGGCTACAGGGTAGGACCCAGAGAGTTCTCATGAATGGATCCATGTCATCTTGGCAAGAAGTAGCCAATGGTGTCCCTCAGGGGTCTGTGCTTGGACTGGTGCTTTTCAACATCTTTATCAATGTTTTGGAGCGGGAAGTGAAAAGCTCATGGGCCAAGTTCATGGATGACACTAAGGTATGTAGCAGTGTGGTCACACCAGAAGATAGGTTGCAGATTCAAGCAGACCTGGACAGGCTTGAGAGTTGGACAGACTGGAATCAGATGAAGTTTAACACTTCCAAATGTAAGGTTATCCATCTGGGGGCAAATAACCCTCGACATACATACAGGCTCAGAGGTGACAGCCTGACTTGCACCACGGCTGAAAGGGACCTAGGGGTCATGACTGACCATTGCATGAACATCAGCCATTGGTGTGGACAGTAGAATAGGGATGATTCTGCGTTAGGCAGAGGATTAGAGTAGATGACCATTGGAGGTCCCTTCCAGCCCCACATCTCTATGACTATGACTCTGTGACATCTGGAGGTCCCTTCCAGCCCCACTTCCCTTCAATTCTGTGATCCAATGAAAAGAATCAACACCTGATATTGGCAGAGAATGAATGAATGAAACAAAAACCTGCTCCACTAACCAAGACTAAAATATTGTCAATGCATGATTGCCATCTAGGGGATAGTCACAGAAATAGCAGGAAAGAACTGAAACTGGAACAATCATTGCCAAGGTCCAGCAGCGGCTTCGAAGCAGCTGAACTGAGGGTATAAAAATCTGTAAAAAGTGTGTGTGCTTCAAGAAGAAGAAGAAGAAGGAAAGGAGAAGGAGAGGAAAAGGAAAGAAGAAGAAAACTCCTGTGCTGACACCATCCCCTGTCGTTCTTGGGACGCTGGAAGAACAGATCGTCTCTCTCTTCAAGGATTGTGCTACAGACTGTGCCTGTCAGCTTTGCAGCCGGAGTATCTTGGACTAGGTGAGAACCCAGCGCTCTCTCTCTTCTTTCTAGGCATAAACTTCTGAACCTGAACTGTATCAGTTAAGCTTGAGCTAAGTTTCCCCAAATACTTAGTGAAACCAGGGTAGTATTGTCATTGTTGGTGTTTGTTTTTCTCTTGCATGTCTATTACTACTAGTACTATTATATATTTCATATGCTTAGCAATGAATAACTTTTATAGTCAAACTGGTAGTAATTGGGTATATTTTTCCTTCTCTGCTTCTCTTTCCTCCCATGTTCTGCAGCAACGCTTCTTTTACCTAAGCTAAAGATCCCTGTGAAGCCCAAAAATATTGTGGGGTCTGCTCATCAAGAGGCCGAAGATTGGGACGTGCTGAGTTTGAAACACATAAGGGGATCAGCTTGTACAGGCCAATTGACCCAGTTTGACTCAGACGTGCCCTTATGGACTGAATGCTGGCCCATGAGGGTGTCAGCTGGACACCCAGCCGGATTCAGAGGGGTTCTGTTCACCTGTGTGCTTGTGTCTGACTGCAGTGAATTGTTGCTCTGATGAACTGATTCTTGGCATATGAGGGGGTCAGCCTGTCCATGCTGATCAGCCCAGCCAGGTCAGGCGTGTCACGTTAATTTGTGTGTGTTTGTGTGTATGACTGATTCGGTGTCTGGAGGAACCCAGTCCCATTGAGATTGAGTCCTGCAAGATAACTCCACTGGGGGTGAGGGCTTGCAGAAGGGAGAGATACAGCTCCGTATAGTAACACAAGCTCCGTATAGTAACACAAGACCCTAGAAACTATCCCTAATAAATGAGCACACCCCAAAGTAACGGGCAAATTTGGTAACAACTTCCATGGGCAGATCTAGGATGTTGAGGATGAGGATGTGCACTCTGGACACAGACTTAAGTATGTTATTATTCTAGATCCTTCAGGATTTCAAGCAGGCATGTAGGCAAGTCAGAGTTAGAATGAAGCACTGGGCCTCCTTCCCCCCTCCCTGCACCACTGAGCGGGCAGGCTCCACTGAAGGAAAAAAAAAATGAGGTGAGGGGCCTGATCCTTTTTCTCCCCCACCAGAGCCGGAGCCGCAGGGGCCCCCAGTGCTTCCCTTCACAGCGGTGGTGTCCACTGGGGCTGCCTGGCTGGGGTGCCAGTGGGTGGGAGCTGCCCAAAGAGCACTGCCCCCGCAAGGGGAAGCACCGGGGTCCCCACAGCTCAGGGGCCACACGACCTGCTGGCAGCTTGCTCCCCAGACATGGGAGACCCAGGAAGGCTCCAGGACAAAAAAGAAAAAAGATCAGGCTCCTTGTTGTTTTTTGGGAGGGTTTTCTCGGTGGAGCCTGGTCACACAAGCTGCCACCAGGCCATGCAGCCTTTGAGCTGCAGTGCTTCCTTCCATGGTGGCAATGCCCTCCCCCCCAGGGCTGCGTGGGGGCAGCCCCAGCTTGCAGGCAAGCACCCCCCGGATCCAACGGTGCATGGGGCACTGGAAGCCTGGGTGTGCTTAGGGAAGCTTGGGCTTGGCGGGTCACTGAGATGGGACCCTGGGCAAAACTCAGCCCTTTGCATTAGAGATCCCCTCAGGTTTATATCACAACAGCATACAGAGCTTAAAATCTGAAGCTTCCTGTTTTCAGGACCCTATCTTAAAGCAGTGTGCAGGGAACAGAAGTCATTTTGAAACCAAAAGCCCAGCTGCAAACAGTTTCTCATTGGAGTCCTCTATTGCCACCCTAGAAAAGAGAGAGGAATCTGCAAAGCTCCTGACCCCATGCAGGTAAGTAAAGGACATTTCTAATGCCTTTCTCTTCCTAATCTCCTCCTCCCCGCCTCCTCCTCCCCCTCCTCCCCCCACACACATACCTCCCACCGCTCACTTCATGCTTTAGTTCCTTCAGAGATCAGGGACTTCTATAAATATGAATACTCTCATATTTATGGAAGTGTTAGGATTTTAGGCCTCTCACAGCCTCCCCACCTCCCCCCAAAGTAGCTTGAGGGTCTGGTCAACTCAGAAACATTGGGTGTTGGCTGCAGTCACTGGGTGGTGACTGAATTGTGCCAGTGCTCCTGCTGGGACTCAAGGCTGGAGGGACCTGGCTAGAGGTCTTCTCCCCCTGCTCAGGGGCAGCCCAATTGCTGCATTTGGGGGCAGGAAAGAACTTCCCTGCCACGCTCAGATTGGTATGGGGTAGTGGGCTGGGGTGCTGCTCTGCATAGTCTCCTTCTTGAATCTGTTGAGTGTATCTTAACCCCTATGGTGGTGGGACGCTGCCAGCCCTTGTCTGCTTGCTTTATGTGAGTCAGGTCCAGGGGACTCGGGGTATCTTTGGTCAATGGACCCTGGAGATGTGTGACAGGGTTGCTGTGTTGTTTTAGAATTAGATTAGACAAGCACGTGACTGGGATGATTTGGATGGGGAACCGTCCTGCCTGTAGCAGAGGGCTGGCTTAGACGTGGTCTCCTGACAGTCCTGCTGGTCTGACTTTGTCAGGATTCTAATATTGGCTTCATTTTGACTATTTTTTTTTAATATTCAAACACAGAAATAAATCTCCAATATGGCACTAACCTGCAGGAAATGCATCAGGTTGGAGTTATCCTATCTTGGCAAAGAAACTAATATGCAATGAGTCTTATAACTTATCTCACTTTAAAGTTTATGTACATTAATATTCAGGCCACCTAGCACAATACTCTCTCTTACAGGCTAGTGGTTACATTATGTTATGTTTAACATTATACACATACACACACACACACACACACGTTTAACATAACGATAGATAGATAGATAGATAGATAGATAGATAGATAGATAGATATCTCTATATATAGCGAGAGATTTATTTATTTTATTTATTGGTGTGTATCTTGGATGGATGGATGGATGGATGGATGGATGGAGAGAAATCTGTAAATCTATAGACAGAGATGTGTAAATGTATAGAGGGAGGAAAAGAGATCTATGAATGTGAAGGGAATAAGAGATCTATAAATATAGAGAGAGAAAGCTATAAATAAGGATCTAAAAATATATATAGAGAGAGGGGTATCTATAAATATATAGAGGGGAATGGAAAGAGATCTTTATGTAGAGAATAAGTTATCTATAAATACATAGAGAAAGAAATCTATAAATATGATCTGTAAAAAAAATTATATATATATATATGAGAGAGAGATCCCTCTATATATAACGATATATGTAAATAGATAGATCTATAAATATATAGAGACATCTGTGAATATATATTGAAAGAGATAGATCTTTCAATATATCGAGAGATAAACAGCTTAATAGATTCATAGATTGTAAGGTTGGAAGGGACCTTGGAAGATCATCGGGTCCAGCTCTCTGCACCAGGCAGGAAAGACAGATGGGGTCAGGTGACCCCAGCAAGATGACTGTCCGGTCTCCTTTTGAAGATTTCCAGGGTAGACGATTGCACCTTTTCTGGAGGGAGCTTGTTCCACAGCCAACAGAGTCGCACTGCCAGTTCAGAGTCTTGCAGTGGCCTATTATTACCCCCAGGTCTCTTTCATTCGTAGTGCTGGTCAACACACATAAATTGATTGGGATATGCATTCATTTGCTATATCATGCATTATTATTAAAGGCCCACAATGAACTGGGCAAAAAATAGTCAAGAGATGTTGTTTCTTTAGTCCTGTAGCCATCAGAATTAAATGGACTGCTCTTTCAGGTTTATCAAGTCCAGCCTTCTTGAACAGTGCATCCAATGCTTCCCTGAAAGGTAGTTCCACACCTGAACTAATGTTTTTACTTAGAGTTAGAAACAGTCTCCAAGGCTATGAAACAGGAACCATGTAAACATGAGCTGCTAATGGCAGAACTGCAGAAGAAAGGCTAGCTCTATTAGTGAAAGATCAAGACCATTAGAAAGGAAAAGATGGTCATTAACACCGGTGGCGGTGAGTATGGAGAGATCTGTGTACTCTGTGAGGACCACTGCCTTTGTTTCCAGCTGTAGGAAGAAGTGGAATACTTGCTTTAAACAATCTGCTGTATCCCCCCTTCTCCACCCCTTCTGGGAGCTCTCTTTTATTCCTCCTTCTTCACACAATCCTAGAAAATGAGGGTTGGAAGGGACCTCAGGAAGTCATGTAGTCCAACCCCCTGCTCTAAGTAGGACCAGCCCCAACTATCTCATCCCAGCCAAGGTTTTGTCTACCCAGGTCTTCAAAACCTCTGAGGATGGAGACTCCACCACCTCTCAGGGTAGCTTGTTTCAGGACTTTACTACCCTCCTTGTGAGAGAGTTTTTTTCCCTAATATCTAACTTCAGCTTCCCTTGCTGGAACCTAAGACCGTTGCTCCTTGTTCTGTCGTCTGCCCCCACTGAGGACCGTCCAGCTCCATCCCCTTTGCAACCCCCCTGTAGGGAGTTGAAGGCTGCTATTAAGTCCCCTCTCAGTTTTCTCTTCTCTAGGTTCCCTTCCTAACCTGTAGAGAAAGTACAGTTTTGTGCTCTTAAAATGCCTTCCTTAGGATGTTGAACCCACCCCAGCTGAGCTCAGAGGACCCCTCCCCCAGACCCTGCTTTCAGTTCTTTGCACTGACTGGAAACAAACCACATCCCTTCCTGCCCTACCAAGTGCTTTCACAGTATCGGAGTCCCCCTCTAAATGCAAAACACACCAGCTCAGCACAGCAGCCCTGTTGCAGTATCATGAGATGTCTTAGGCTCATATGAAAGACGGGTTGGAAGAGACCTCACGGGGGCACATCTACTCAAGGCAGGACTGACTCTGACTCAGCCAGCCCAAGCAAGGGTCTGTCCAACCGGCTTTCGGACACTGCCAGGGATGGAGACTCCATCACCTCTCTGTGCAGCCCGTTGCAGTGCTTGACCCCCCCACTTTCCCTCCCAGAGTCACAAATCCCCCATCATCTCCAACCTCAATTTCCCCTGTTGCAACGTGAAGCCATTGCTCCTAGTCCTGTCCACTATGGCCACAGGAAAAAAAAGCCCATCTCCATCCTCTCTGTCATTGTCCTTCAGGGATTTGAAGGCTGTGATCAAACCCCTCCTTCAGTCTTCTCCCCTCCAGAATAAATAACCCTATTTTTTTCAGCCTTTCTTCATCAGGCTTGCTTCCCACACCCCTAAGCATTGTTGTTGCTCCACACTGGACTCTTTCCAATGTGTCCACATCCTTCTTGATGTGTGGAGCCCAAAACTGGACCCAGGACTCCAGGGGAGGCTTCCACAGTGCTGAATAGATTGGGAGAATCATTTCCCTTGATTTTGCAGAGACATCCTCTTCCTGAGGGGCCAGGATTACCTAGGGGAACTGCTTTGGGGAAATTGTTATGCCCCCCTGCAGTATAATGAAGGGCCATATTCCCACCCCAGAAGGGGCCACATCCCAGCACAGGACCCGAGAGGTCTCTGAGGGGCTCCAATATGGGGTCACCCTGATGGCTACAGAGGACCAACTCACAGAATCATAATAAATTCTAGTTCAGGGGTCGGCAACCCCCGGCATGCATGCCGAGCATGGCATACAAGGACATTTTGCTCAGCATGCCACAGCCAGCCCTGGGGCAGGCTGCACTGCCCTGCTGTCTGTCCCAAGGTGCCGGTGCAGTTGCCACCAGCACAGAGCTGATGCTGGAGCTGTGGAGCGTGGCACAGCTGTTTGCAGCCTGTCCCCTGCCTGCTGCAGCTGCCCAGAGCCTGGGCTGGCTACAAACAGCTGCGCTGGGCTCCGGAAACCTGCCATCACCTGCGTACCGGGAGCGGGGGAAAGACCAGGGCTGCGTTGCCTCAGGCCCCCCTCCCACCACCCACTCCAATGCACGGGTGCACACATTGGTGCGGAGCTGATGCCGGAGCCCAGCACAGCTGTTAGGAGCCTCCCGGCTGCAGCTGGCCCCAGCTCTGGAGAGCTGCTGCCCGCCGGGAGCCCAGGCTGCTCCCAGCAGGTGGCTGGGATGGTGCAAGCCCTGCTTGGAGCAGCCCAGGCTCCAGCAGCTACCCAGAGTCGGGGTAGCTGCTGGCA
>NW_005843285.1:183082-186950 GCF_000455745.1 Alligator sinensis
CCTCCCCCTGTTCTAATTTATTGGACATGATGTGAAGTTACCAATAAAATTATAAATGCAAACTTTGAGTTATGGGTGGTACTGGTCACCTTAGTGAACACACACACACACATGCACTCACTCATTCAAACCCATGTTGTATAGTGAGTAGTAGCTGCTGTAATGATTTTGAGAGCACTGGTGTCAGTATATCTCCCTGTCCGAGCCCCTGGAGTCTGCTGTTGATGGTCAGCTTCCTTCAAGGTGATCTCATCTCCAGAAGAGGGTCGCCTACCTGTCCTTCTGTCTCGGTAGGTCAGGTGCTGGGTGAGAGGGTGCCACTCAGAGTCACGCTTCACTGCCTTTCATCCCTTTCATCTTGGCTACCCAATCCAGAGGTTGCTGTCCCATGTGGGCCTGGAGTAGTACCTGACAGCTGTTAGTCATAGGGGTCTTGCCTGCTGGTAGTGCAGTTTTGGGATCAGTTTGTGATTTTGATTAATTAACAATGGTACTGCTTAGGGTTGCAGGAATAGTCCATTGGGTAGGTGCTCCGTTCCAAGAATCAGTTCTTTAGCTCGATTAGTTTAAAATGGAGTTCCTTTGGCTCGGCTATTGTCTACTGATGATCATCATTCACTCGCATTCACACAAGGCACTGCCCAATATAACAGATTTTATCACTTTACAATTACAGTTTCAGTGCAGGTTTAACAATGGTCCAGGGTGTAACTTCATTCTACTGGGGGTATATTCCTTAAGGGTTTAAAAGTATAAAATATAAAATACAAAATGCCACAAAAAAGACAAGACAGTTGAACTATAAAAATGCACTGTGAGAATAAAACAAAAATGCAATGTGAGGTAATGAGGATCAAAGGCTGCTGGGGACAGTGAGTTAGGTTAGCACCAGGATATTTACAGCTTGCTCCCCAGACATGGGAGACCCAGGAAGGCTCCAGGACAAAAAAGAAAAAAGATCAGGTTCCTTGTTGTATTTGGGGGGCTTTTCTCGGTGGAGCCTGGTCACACAAGCTGCCACCAGGTCACGCAGTCTTTGAGCTGCAGTGCTTCCTTCCATGGTGGCAATGCCCTCCCCCCAGGGCTGCGTGGGGGCAGCCCCAGCTTGCAGGCAAGCACCCCCCGGATCCAACGGTGCATGGGGCACTGGAAGCCCGGGGGGGCTTAGGGAAGCTTGGGGTTTCCAGTGCCCCATGCAGTATCCCTACTGCCTTCTCCACATAGGGCCCTTGCACACACGAAGAATATCACTGTCATTTATTATGTAGCCTGTGGATATTTTAGTTCTTTTATTTTCTTTAGTGACACCGAGCTTAATTGATATGTAGATGTAGTTTCTAGGTTTCTCCTACAGAAAGCTACTTCAGCTTTGTGTCTTGCTCTGAGCTTTGCCACACCCATGTAATGTGTGCTAGGTCTCTGCCAATACTTACAAGGAAAAGAAATGCACAAAATGTGTGTGTGGGGAGGCGGGGTGGGTGTTCAGGCAAGAAGGGGCATCTATTCTATCCATGTCCAAAAGGGAAAGGTACAAAGGGGGCTTTTTGCTACAACCCCATAATGCCCCTCAGCTGCTCAGCTCACCCCCCGTGATAGGGAGCCTGCATGCCTGGCCACTTTGTTCTCAGACCCCAGCCTGGTTGGGAACAGGGAGGCTGGAAGCTGATCTGGGCTCTGGATCCAGTGTCCCCCGGCCTCATGTGCTCTCTAGGCCTGGCAGGGGGATTTCTCCACCCAGTTCCCCCTGGAAACCCCTCTGAGTGCTTACTGGACACCCCCTGGAAGTCCCTCCGGGTGCCTCTTGGACACCTGCTGCATCAGAGCCCCTGGAGCAGAGGCAGAGCCACAGGCCTGCGGGGTGCCCTGGGGAGTCAGCAGGTACTGCTGAGCCCTGCTTCTCAGAGGGAGGTGGAAGGAGCAAGGGGCTGTGGCCCTGCTTTTCAACTACAGCCCCATGGCCTGTCCCTAACAGTCCATCACCAGGGGGGTCCCCCTAATGTGGCCATTTTGTGTCCTGTCCCACGCAGGCCTTGGGGTACAAAATAGCCAATGGCACCAGAGCAGAACCATGGCCACCTGCCTCCGGGATCGGTTCCAGCATCTCAGGGCCAGGACAGGGCTGTGTTGGGGCATTGAGGGGATCAACTGGGGCTTATTAAACCAGCTGTGCCCATCTAGGAAGGGGAGAGGGCTCTGAGCAGGGCCAGGACACAGGCCAGGGCACGGTGGTAGGGGCTGATGCTGACCTCTGTCCAAGCCACCATCGTGGTGCAGCAGGAGTGAACGCACCTGTGGGCCAGGGATAGTACACAAGAAGCAACCGTGGATCATTTCCTGCCTCAAGCCCGATCCCCTCCAACAGGAGCTCTGGAGACAGGCAGGGCCCCACATGAGCCACCACTGATGGTTCCCTGTGGCTCTGCCCCAGCCTGGCAAACAGCAAAGGTCCCCAGCTGCCCTGCTCCTCTGAAGGGCAAAAGGAAATAAAAATAGTTCCCAAAAGCGATGCAAGCTGGAGAGCAGCTTGTGCTGACAAAGGAAGTGCAGAATCAGGCACCCTTGCTTTGCCAGCCCCTGTGTGGAGCTGGGGAAGAGGAGCCCGGAGGCCTGGGTTCTCCCTTGGCTCTCAGGGGGTGAGGTCTGGGGAGACATAGATGAGGGTCTATGACCCCTGAGTCGTGTTCACATACTCGCTGCCTTGTAGCCAGTCTCTCCTTTCCCCCTCTCAGTGCCTGCGTCTCTATGTGCCATCACCCAGGGCAGCAATGCCAGGCAGCAATGCTGGGCATTACTGCCTCACCCCACAGCGGGCTGAGCTGGGGCAGGAACTCCTTCACCCCAGCACAGAGCCCTCCCGTGGGACAGCGGAGTGGGGCTCAGGATGGGTGCAACTTTCTGGCAGGACTACCCTGGTCCAGTGGCCCCCGCAGGCCTTAGCCACCTCTTTGCAGAGATGGGCAGAACCAGTCATGGCATCCGCTCTGGGGTGGTAGGGGAGTCACAGCCCCATCCCTGGGCTCTGACCCAGCACTTAAAGGCAGGCACCAAGCATCTCCCTTCCCCACTGCCAGCTCCTGTAGCTGCTGCCAGGCTTGTGGCCTCTGGTGTGCTCAGGAAAGCCGCAGCCCCTGGAGAACTGGGATTCTGCTTCCTTGGACAGACAGCGCGTGTGCTGCTATGGAGGAAAGCTCGGCATCGGGGCCCCAGAGTCACCAAGGTGCAACGGTCCCAGCACAAATGCATTGACCCCACAGTGTAGATTAAAGGTAACCTAGACACCCCTCCCTTTGTGGGCCAGAGGTCTGGGGTGGTCCTACATGCCGGAGGCTCCCAGTCACAGCACTGATGACAGAGAAAGAGGGCCTGGGGGGGCAGCCAGGGCAGTCTGCAGATGCCCTGGGTTACTGACGTCCACAGGGCTAGCTGCTCTGAGCTGCAGGGTGCACCCTGGAGGCTGCATCCTGGCTGAGGAAGGTCAGTATTGGGTCCTGGCTGTGCTGAGCCCTTCTGTAGCCCTGGGAGAGACCAATCGCCCCAGACTCTCAGAGAAGCAGGTGGGCAGTGCCTGGCTGGCCCTACACAGACCCCAGCCCCTGGGCAGTGGCTAAGTTGAGCCCTGGGACAGGCCCTGGCAGCTGGTCCTAAGGCACCAGGGCTGGGCTTTTGGAAGTGAGGAAGAGGGGGTGGGGGAAAGTTCCTTCTAAGATGCGTGCGTGCGCGGCCATGCACAACTAAAAGTATGGCCACGCACAGCCTTTTCAAGGCCACGCACCAGTCTGGGGCAGTAGCCTGGCACGGGCTCTGCCAGCTCCGGGGAAGTGCTCCGCTCCCCGACATCAGGGCCGGGGAGTGGCGCACTTCCCCAGAG
>NW_005843285.1:187008-187229 GCF_000455745.1 Alligator sinensis
CCTCCCTGCCCCAGTGAGGCTCCACCAGCTCCGGGACACTGCAGGACATGTCCCCTGAGGCCATGCCGGGGAGCAGAGCAGTGTCCCAGTGCCAGTGGAGCCTGACTGGGGCAGGCAGCGGCTCCTCCCTGAGGTGAAGCAAAGCAGGGATGAAGGCTGGGGCAGGGAGCTGGCATGGGCTTCACCACTGCTGGGGAAGTGCTCCACTCCCTGGCCCTGAT
>NW_005843285.1:187239-195807 GCF_000455745.1 Alligator sinensis
GCCCCCAGCCCCAGGCCCAGCCTCAGCTCCAGCCCACAGCCCCAGCCTCCAGCACCCAGCTCTAGCCTCTGGCCCCCAGCCCCTGGCCCCCAGCCTCCTTTCATAAGTGTCCCACGCCGGACCAAGGCGGCACACTCACAGACTGAGACGGCGCGCTCATGGACCGAGGTGGCACAGGGGGGGCATTGCACCAGCTTGGGCCAGAGCAACCCGCAGTCCGAGTCTGGCTATGGTGTGAGCAGCCATGTCTGGGTAAGGAGCCGAATGCGGGAGTTGCAGTTCTGTGTCAGGCTGGTTCTGCAGAGCAGCAGCAGGGCCCCTGTCCTGGACCAGGCTGCCCTGCCACAGCCTCCCTTGGCCGGCTGGCCCAGCAAAGCACCAGGTGAAGAAGCAACTTCTACTGGCAAGAGAAGTCTGGTCTTCATGCTAGCCCTCTCCCAGACTGGGAGACATGCCAGTAGGAAGACTACCCACTGGTGCAGGTGATCTGTGCACAGGGCCGGGGTGGGGTCCTGCCACCTACATGTGTGACTTGTCTCACACCCCTGACAGACCAGTGTCTGCTGCACCAGCTGTGCTGGGTAGTGCTGGCATGTGTAGGTCACCTCTGCTGCTGGGCCTGGCCAGGCTTGGGGGCTGAGTGCGGGAAGGGATTGGTGACCATCACTGTGTCTGGGGACACCACTGTCCAAGTCCCTGCCCAACTTGGTCTTTCTAATGAGGTCACATATGGTACCAGCCTTTGATTGCTTGAACTATCTGGGTGTTCCACACTGAACAGCAAACATCTGCAGGCCATTAAAACAAGCCTTAGATGATCTCACAGATGCGAGAAGGAGGGTTGCGTTTGTCCATTTCTTCTGCTTTCAACTGGACAGTGCAGGCCTGAACAGGCTTTTCCCTCTTTGCTGCCTTGGTCCAAGTCTTCTGCAGTTTTGCTAGATTGCAACATGGAGCTCTTCCCCTACTTTGTGACAGCTTTGTGGGTCAAGGAGTGCCTGGTCTATGTGCAAAATTGTACCCAATTGACCTGTAGGTGTGCACCTTTCCTGGTGTAAACATGGCCTCTTTTCAGTCTTCCATATATTCACTGGGAATCAGTTTAAGTGAGACTGGGAAATGAGACTTTTCATTCCGGAATAAAAGCATCCACATGAGAGTTTAGAGTGAAACCAGGTAATCCAGTTTAAATTGGTACTTTACAGGTGCATCTTACATGTGCACTTTACTGCGCAGTAGACTAATTTGCTGCTCAGTAAAGCATCACCGTTTCCACATGGGCAGCATTTAGGCCTATGTAGACTAATTTACTGCACTGTTGCATAGTCCCATCAGACATAAGCACTGTCCAGTGGTGGAGTAAATTACTGCACTTAAACGCATGTATAGACAGTGATGTCTATATTAGTTTACTCCTGCTCAAATTTTGCCAATTTATTCGACCGCATTAATTGCATGTGTAGATGTGCCATCTGTTATTTCAGTCTAACATCTTGGCCAGGTACAGACATTACACTTTTACAGATGTAAGTGATCAGAAACCTGACTATACCCATAACAGAACAAGAGTTTACCACACATAGGGCATGTCTACACGTTCATTAATGCACAGTAGTTGGTGAAGATTTATTTTAGTACTTGCTTAATGAAGTACTAACTAAATGCACAGCAACAGCAGTTACTGTGTAGTAGCACTGGCAAATGCCTTTTTTGTGACACTCCACTAAGAACAGGACGTCCTTTTTTGTGACACTCCTGGCGTCCTTTTTTGTGACACACCACTAATTACACTACACAGTAGCATATTAGCACTGTTTATGCTGTCATGTGCTACTGCACAGTTTTATTAGTTTCCTGCACGTTAAGCATCTCATGTGGATGGGCCCATAGACTAGTATAAAAATGGCAGAACATCTAGGATGTTGAAGATGGGGATGTGAGAGTGTGGAACATCACAGAATCATAGCAAATGAGGGTTGGAAGGGACCACAAGAGGTCACATCTAGTCCAACCCCTTGCTCAAAGCAGGACCACCCCCAACTAGATCATCCCAGCCATGGCTTTGTCTAGCCAGGTCTCAAAAACCTCAAAGGATGGAAATTCATCACATAGAAGACAACGTACATGTAGGGAGTCAGTTGATAATGAACAACAGGAAGTTCTTCTCCATCAGTGTGGAATCAAAGTGTGGGTCTCATTGCCAACAGATGCAATGGAAGCTGACCATGAGCCAGATTCACAAAGAGATTAGACACGTTCTTGGAGGAAAGGGGCATCGGTCATTATTGAGCATGGGAGTGAGGGGCATGGCCTCTGAATCAGAACTCCCTAGATCTTAAATGCCGAAGGCTGCAAGTGAGAGAGGAGCAATGAAAAAAACCTGGTCATGCCCAGTTCACTCTCCTTTTCAGCATCCACTGTCTGCCCCTGTGGGACACAAGAGACTGGGCAAGATGAACTTATGGTCTGACCCAGTCAATGGCAGTTCCTATATTCTTAATCTCCCAATTTGTGTCTCTGGCAAACACTAAATAAGCCAATCCTGTTTGGTTGTTATTTTTTCTAGATCCTGAAAGAAGAAGGTGCTGAGTGAAGACCTGGCTTGCAGCTGAGCCCAGAAGGATTTCTCAAGCAAGTCTTGTGTGTGTCTGTGAGACAGCACCCATTGGATGGTCATCAAAGATCCAGGCCTGGGACACAGAGGAGCTGTATTTTGTAGCTCAGACGTGGAGAAGCAGGGACCCCTGAGAAAGTAGGAGACTCTGAAAAGCAGAAGGGATACCTCAGGTCTGAAAGATTGCCATAGACTGAAGAAGAATGAGGCCAGATAGGTGCTGACGGGCTATGAGGGGAATCTGGAGCTGAGAGTCCCTGCAATCCTTGGAGATCATGGTTGAAAGAGCCCATCAAGACATTTCTCCTAAAGGTCATAGACACAACCCCAAGTCCCAGCCTCCATGTTGCCTTTTGCCATTCTTGCATGGCTGGGGGAAGTGGAAAGGACAGAGAGAGCTGAGCATCGAGAACCTGCGGGAAGTTGAGCACCAGCTGGAGTCCCAAGGGAAGATGACTTTGAGGTTAAGAAGTTGTTACAAGCTGGCCCTCGAGAAATTCCCTCAGGAGCCCCCGTGTGTGCAGGACAATGCCCGGATGGTCATTGAAACCCAGGAGACAAAGCTGATATTTGTCTCTGGGGAAGGGGAGTGTGAGATCAAGGTATTCCATACCACAGAAAGTCCCCAGTATGAAGTGAGTGAGCCCACAAAAGACGTGTATCTGGCCAGGCTCCTCCATCAGCCTCAACAGCTGTCTATTGCAAACCTCAAGGATGTCAAGACAAGACTAGAGGCCTGCAGTTCTCTGACAAAGGAGTTGAAGATCTGTTTTGAGGAGGCCCTGAAGGAATTCCCTCAAGAACCCGAGTGTGTGAGAAACAATGCCTGCCTGCTGATCCACGGTGATGGGATGAAGCTGAGATTCATTTCAGGGGAGGGGGAATGTGAGATTACTGTGTCCACAGGGAAACCCCACTACAAAGTCAAGGAACCCACTAAAGATGTGTTCCTGGAAAGGTTGTTCTCCCGGCCCCAGTGGCTGAGCAAGCAGAACCTCCAGAGAATCCACAATGGGCTGGCATCCTGGGAAGGGATAAGCACGGAGCTGAGAAGCTGTTTTGACATCTTCCAGGAGAAGTTTCCCAATGAGCCAGCATGCATCCAAGAGATTCCCACCATGAACATGAAGTGGGATGGGACAAGGCTGCAGTTCCTCTCAGATGGAGACCTCACCGTCACCATCACATGGCAGGATGGGAAACCTACCTATGAGGTCAATACAAAGACCTGGACAATGTATCGGAAGATACTCCAGTGTAGTAAACAACCTCTGAGCACAGAGAACCTCGAGGAGGTGCGGTCAAAGGTAAGGAGTCTGCAGAAAGTGCCAAACAAGGTCAAAAATGTGCTGAACGTGGCTGTAGAGAAGTTCTCCAATGAGCCAAGGTGCCTTCAGGAGAACGCAAGGCTGGTCATGGAGTGCGATGTTGGGGAGATTGTCTTCACCTCCGGGAAAGGAGAGAACATAGTGGATGTGTGCTTCACTAATGGGAAGGTCTACTCTAACGTGAAGGAGACCATACGAGTGAAGATCTGTAGGGCATTCCAAAACATTGCCCGGAATCTACTTTCAATTTTTCTGAAATATGTTCTGCCATATCTTCCATGTTGTATACCAGTCAGTAAAGTGGCTTCATAGCACTGAGGTGACCCATCCAGAGTAGGGCTCTTAGCTCCCCTTCCCTGAGCTTGAACCATCTAGGCCCCACAGTCCTCCCAGAGGTGGGCGAGACCCCAGGACTCCTGCTTCTTGGCCCTCCAGCTCTCACCCTGAAAACTCATTAGAGGTGGGAAAAACCCAGGTGTCCTGGCTCTTCAGCCCTCCTACTGTCACCTCTGAGATCTCACAGTCACAGTCATCCCATAGTGGAGAGACAACCCAGGAGTCCTTCCTGCCAACCCCTCCTTCTCTAACCCCCTCTCTCCCTCCACATATCCCACAGCCCTCCCAGAGATGGAAGCGAAGCCAGGGGTCCTGGCTCCCAGTACCCATATTGGAACAAAGTAGACCCTACTCCCTTCCCGGCGGTGGAAGACAGTCCAGGTGTCCTGATTCACTGTGCCTACCCCCATTGTAATCCAGTAGACCACACTGCCTTCCCCAGGCTGGGAAGTGACCCAGGTATTCTGGCTCCAAGTCCCCCCAACTCCTTCTTACCTGGTAGCCCACATTACTCTGGCAGAGCTAGGAGAGAACCCAGGAATCCTCCCCCCTATCCCTCCTGTTCTCAACACTTCCAGATCCCATCATCTTCTCAGAAATGGGAGGAGAACCCTGAATCGTGGCTCCTAGAGCCCCCCATTGTAATCCAGGAGACCCCAGAGCTGGGACAGAGCCCAAGTGTCCAGGATCCCATCCCCGCTGTGTTCTAACCCAATGGACTCCTCTCTCCTCCCACAGCTGGGGGAGAGCCCAGGAGTCCTGCCTCTCAGCCCTCCAGTTCTCACCACCCCCAGATCCCACTGTCCACTCACAGCTGGGAAGAGAACCCCAGTGTCTTGACTCCCCAACTAGACCCAGCTTCCCTACATGAAAGGGGAAGCAACCAGTTACTTGACCCTCTAGGCCTGGACTCTAGGTGTTCATTTCCTCAGCCCTGCCAAAGCCAGAGCACTTGGCTCTAGGCTTGCGTTTACATGCAGTTGAGCAAGGAGATCTTTGGGAGAATTTTGGCATGAAGGCAGCTACCTAAGGGGTTTTGGCATGCCCCAGGGCTCAAAGCCAGCTGAAAAACGGGGGCTTTTTTTTGGCAGCACAGATTTGGATGTTAACAACCCTCTCATCTTGATCTTCCACTATTCAAGCTATCCTTTCTTCGGCAATGTTGCTGTCTGTTGGCCATTCCTGGTGATGCCCTTCCATTTCATAGCCATGCAGGGGCTTTTTAGCTCTAGCTAAAAACCTTGACTCAGGTGCGATCCTATGAACTCAGGGGCACAAATGGCTGATAGTGTAGTATTGGAGGCCTTTTCAAGACACTCAAGAAAGCTAGATATTGTTTTACAGATCTGAATAAGAGATGTATATTTAACTATAAGGACTACAAGACTAATGAAATGTTATCTTTGTACTATTCTTGCCTAGTTTGTTGCACTATTCTTTAACTTACATATATGAATGAAGCAAGTTTTTTTTTTACTATTCTGACAATTTTTGCCTAATTTCTGGGGTTTTTAGAATGTTTTCAAATGTATTATCTAGCAAATAAGTGCGCATTCCAATAAAAGATATATTTGTTGTTGCTTTGATATTCAACTGATATGGTGCTTTGCATACTAATAAAGCTTCTAGTTTCTTTTAACTGGAGGAAAAATATATTATATGTGATGTCATGTGTTATAGTGTATGTGATTATGCACCATGCCATTTGCACCCTACTTTTCAAAATCCTAGATCTGCCCATGGACCTATCACTTCATCTAATTTCTTCTCAGTATAATATAGGACCACTGGTGTTGTACTCAGGCAGTGCTGAGGGCGTCAGTTGACTTCCTGCAAGATTCCTGCTAATCTCTCTCTACTCTACAGGTGTGAACAACCCTCTCTCCTTTTTAATGGTCTTCCATTATTCAAACCATCCTTTCTTTTACAATGCTGCTCTCCTTAGCCCTTCTTGATAATGTCTGCGCTAAAGCCCTGCGGACTCTTTTTACCACGAGCTCAAAACCTTAACTCAAGTGTGGTCATATTAATTTGGGTGTAGAAATGATTGTCAGTGAAGCATTAGAGGTGCTGTCAAGACAATCAAGAAGTCTAGATCTCATTTTACAATGCTGAATCAGTGATATTTAACTGTAATGATTACAGGACAAATAACAAAATATCTTTTCAGTATTTTGGCCTAGTTTGTTGAATTTTTTCAAACATTATATACTCTAGCAAATTAGTGTGCGCGCCATTAAATGTATCTCTGTTTTTCTTTGATTTTAAACTAACCAAAACAGGCGTAAGCCCTTAGCCTCTTAGTAAAGCTTCTGGTTTCTCTTTCAATGGATAAAAATATGTGTTGTTTTATGTGGTGATAGGCCACACCACATTCACCTCATCCCCACCCCTACCCCCACCTTTTCAACGTCCTAGATCCACCTTCGACAATACCCATGTATCCCTCCATCCTGTGCAGACACATCATTCTGGTTCCAAAATTCTTTTAGAGTTGCTCTGAAAAGGAGGAATAAGGTCAGACAAACGTTACTTTTACTCTGCAACATTATGTCCATGCAGGAAATGATGCCAGTGTCACAAACCCCACTGTGGGGTGGGGGCTTGTGGGATGTCATAGGCTCATAGGAAAGTAGGGTTGGTTGGGACCTCATAAGGTCACCTAGTCCACCCCCAGCTCAAGGTGAGATCGTGCCTGAATAAACCATTCCACCAAGTGTTTGTCCAGCCTGCTCTTGGACATACTCAGGACAGGGAACTCCACCGCATTTCTGGGCAGCCTGTTATACTGTTCCAGCTCCCTCAGAGTGAGTCAGGAAAATCCTCTTAATCTCCAACTTTAATGTCCCCGGCTTCATCTTGAGGTTTCCTCCAGTCCTGCCTCCTACAGCCACAGAGAAGAGCCCATCTCCATTATCTCTGTAATTGCACTTCAGGGATTTGCAGACTGTGATCCAACCCCCTGCTGGTCTTCTCCAGACTAAATAATCCTCATTCTTTCAGCCTTTCCTTCTCAGTTTTGCTTTCCTGATCTTTAACCATTTACCCCCACTATGCTGGCCTTTTTCCAATCTCTCTTTGAATGTCTGTGTGTGTCTGTATCCTTGGAAGGGTATGTGTGGTCTTGTGATGCTGCATCCATTATGTAACTGCTACCAATATACATTATGTTACAGCATGTGTATTTATCTTTATGGTTTGGGAGATCTTTTCAGAAAGGAACTGAGGGATGCCTGCTTAAGGAAAGGGTGGGGGGAAGGAGAAGGGCTGCTAAATATCTCTGGTGATTGTGTCACTGGACAAGAAAAATGGACCATCTCAGACCCAGGCAGGATATATTATTGGCTTTGGCACCAAAGGCTTCATCTACCTTAAATGGGGAAATCAACTCCAGGCTCCCAGACCCCTCTTTTTTAACCTCCTTTCTAATCTGATTTTTCTGCCCTTTAGCACCCGTGTTATCACCTTCCTCAAAAGCCATAAAATGGGAGACAAGCAAGGGCAAAGGCCACACTACAGTAAAAAGACAGGGGCAGGAAAGGCAATGCTGGCAGTAAGTCAAATTGTCAGGGCAGGGGAGGTGGGGCACTGGGTAGAGGCTGTGTTGATAAAGTGAATCTCAGTGATACCCCTGCAGCTCTTTGAATTCATTTCCCTGTAGTGAAAGGCAGAAGCACTTCATTTAAATCTGATTGAATCAGCTCTCGTCAGCGCAGCATGGTGAGTTCTTCATGCCCTTGGATTTGGCTTGTCTGGAAGCCCTCTCAGCTCACCACTATGTCCCTTAGCTCAAGTCTCCAGGTGGAGGAACATAGAGCAGGGAGGGACCCTCTTTTGTGGGGGCCTGCACTTCTGGCTGGCATTGGCAGGGATCCTTGGGCTGCATTGCTCTCAGCTCTGTATTTGCCCATGGAGGTTCCTACACAGGAAAAGCAGAGGGATGGTTGGCCCTTTCTTCTCTGCTGTCTCCACTGACTTGTGTGTGCACATCAGCGTAGACCCTGAGATGGTGCAGAGTCACTTGGAGGAACTGGATGCCTTTAAGTCAGCAGGCCCGGATGAGCTCCATCCGAGGGTGTTGAAGGTGCTGGCTGACATCATTGCAGAGCCACTGGCGGGAATATTTGAACACTCGTGGTGCACAGGCCAAGTCCCGGAGGACTGGAAAAGGGCCAGTGTGGTCCCCATTTTCAAGAAGGGGAGGAAGGAGGACCCGGGGAACTATAGGCCAGTCAGTCTCACCTCCATCCTTGGCAAAGTCTTTGAAAAAATTATCAAGGCTCACATTTG
>NW_005843285.1:196887-197703 GCF_000455745.1 Alligator sinensis
CCCTCTTTCCTGCCTATGCAGGGGGTCAGACTCGATGATCTATTGAGGTCCCTTCTGACCCTAACATCTATGAATCTATGAATCTATGGTCTCATGGGGGATTTGTGAGGATGAGAACAAAATAGGGGGTAGGAGAATGGGATATGCTGACATGCAACGGGAACCCAAAGCTACCCTGGTAAGCTTTGCCAGTGGAACATAATGCTTCCTCCAGCTGGGGACAGAGCTTTGCTCCAGAACAAATGGCATCACAGCTGTGTTACTGTTGCCAGAATGGTCCAAGAAATATTTGAGAAGCCTCCTTTTATGGTAATGTATGTATGCTGTGGATTCCTTCTCCCAAGGTGCAGCACCCTACATTTGTCCACTCTGAACCCCATCCTATTTGCATCTGCCCACTTTTGTAGTCTGTCTAAATCTAGTTGCAGCCTCTCTCTCCTTTCAAGTGTGTCCACCTCGCCCCACATCTTAGTGTCATCAGCAAACTTGGACAACATGCCTTCCAAGCCCCCTCATCCAAGTTGCTGATGAAGATGTTGAACAGTGCGGGCCTGAGGACCGAGCCCTGGGGTACCCCACTGCTCACATCTCACCAGGCTGAGTACAACCCATCCACCACTACTCTCTGGGCGTGCCCCATCAGCCAGTTTTTTACCCATCCAACTGTGCAGGCATCAATGCCACAGTCACTTAATTTATTGATGAAGATGGGGTGAGAGACAGTGTCAAAGGCCTTCTTAAATTCTAGAAAGACTATGTCCACAGCGACACCATCATCCAAGGATTTAGTTACTTGGTCGTAAAAGGCAATCAGGT
>NW_005843285.1:198384-206379 GCF_000455745.1 Alligator sinensis
GCACACATACAGGCTGGGGAGCTTTCCCCTTGTGAGCACAGAGGTGGAAAGGGATCTTGGAGTCATTATTGACTCCAAGATGAACATGAGCCGCCAATACCAGACCGCAGCCAGCAAAGCCAACTGCACCTTGTCATGCATCCAAAGATGCATCTCAAGCCGGTCCAGAGAGGTGATTACTCCCCCTCTATGCGACATTGGTTCGGCCTCAATTGCAGTACCGCATCCAGTTCTGAGCACCGCACTTTAAAAAGAATGTGGCCAGCCTTGAGAGGGTCCAGAAGAGGGCCACCCGCTTGGTTGGAGGGCAACAGGGCAGGCCCTTGTCACAACCCAATTATAGTAGTGCCCATGTCACTGGCAAGAGATGCCATCCAAAACAGTTTTAGTCCACACTGAAGCCAATTAAGGGT
Organism: Alligator sinensis; assembly: GCF_000455745.1. NCBI lineage: Eukaryota > Metazoa > Chordata > Crocodylia > Alligatoridae > Alligator > Alligator sinensis. Next base: position 198,798 of record NW_005843285.1, read on the forward strand.
TAAAGAAAAATCCTTGTTGGTAACAGTTTTTTTTTTTACTGTGCATGCTAACAAAAGAGATTTATGGCTACATCACAACCAAGAAATGAAACTTCTAAAGAAATTAACTTAGCCCATGATTTATGATTGGTCAGGGCGAAAAGGGGTAGTCCTGCTACAAATCCCTAGAGATAATTGGCGATTTTAATTAAATTTATGATGTAGCGAAAAACAATTGGCTATCATACAAACAAAACCCTGCTGCATTTCTGCCAAAGTCGAAGACAACTCTGTCTGCACCTTAGAGTAAATCTGACAATTTGATCAGTTGTCAGCGTCTTCCCGCCACAACCTCCCTGGCGTACCCTTGACCCGCATGCCCAATAAGCCTGAACCTGCCGACCGCCGGCCCGTATATATGTCTGCAGACCGACCGAACGAACTCTAAGCTGTAACTAACTAAGTATATCTGACCTCCGTCTTTCACCACCTTGACGGCGTGAGTAAATAATCTTGCTTTGCAACCGATAAGCGTCCGCCTAATTAATTCCACTCCATGCGTCACAAGTACCCACCTGACGGACCCTTAACTGCCCGGGTGGGAGTCAGGGAGAGCTGCTGGCCGGCTGCCCTGGGTCCCGACAGCCCTATGAGGAGAGGCTGAGGGACCTGAACCTGTTCAGCCTCAGCAAGCGGAGGCTGAGTGGGGATTTGGTGGCTGCCTACAAACTCATTAGAGGAGATCAGCAGCAAATAGGAAGAGACCTATTCTCCCCAGAAGCACCTGGGGTGATGAGGAACAATAGCCGGAAGCTGCTAGAGAATAGGTTCAGGTTAGAGATTAGGAGGCACTATTTCACTGTCAGGGTAGCTAGGATCTGGAACCAACTTCCTAGGGAAGCGGTCCTCGCTCCTACCTTGGGTAAATTCAAAAAAAGTTTGGATGAACACCTGTCTGGGGTCATGTGATCCCAGCATGTGCTCCAACCAGTGGCGGGGAGTTAGACTAGATGATCTATTCAGGTCCCTTCTAACCCCTAACTACTATGAAACTATGAAACTATAAGGGAAGTCCTGGGTCTAACAAAGGGATCTCATGTGTAGTTCAGGAGTGAGCGGCACCAGCAGGGCTGAGGGAGCAGGGGTCTGTGGGTCAGGAGCAAGGGTCAACAGCGTGGGCAGGGGAAGGACACTGACATATCAGGGCTGCTCAGCATCATGGGGATGGAGGGACAGCCGCAGGTGGACCATCCCAGTAGGGGGCAGGGGGAGTTCTGATTTTCCAAAAAACAAAGCCAAATGCCAAAATATATAGGTATTTAGTATTTAATTTATTACAATGATTGAGGCACTGGAAGGCTTCCAAATTGCTGTAAAAATGTAAATATATCAATAAAACATTGGGTTTAAATGATATGTATATAAGCAGTGGTGTTTCATTTTAATTGTGGAAAATGCAGATTTGGGGGGGTTTTAATCAGAGAATTTGGGATTTTTTATCAGAGAAAACTAAAATCCCTGCTGATGAGTGTGGGGACGAGGGTGTTCAAAGTGAGCATAAAGGTGGGTGGGTGTGTGTGTGCATGCACTCGTGTGCCTGGCACCTGCAGTGTTTGTGTAGAGGGGGGCAGGGGATCTGATACACAGGGTCTATCTGTGTATGGAGGTCTGTGTGTTTGACACATGGGTTCTTTGTGTGTGTGTGTATAGGGGGCGTATGTGCTTTCTAGATGCCTGAGTTTTGTGTGTTTGTATGTGCGTGGTTTTATCTCAGGTACCTAAGGTGTGTATGTGATATACAGATTTTGGGGTTTTATATGGTATGTTTTTGTGGGACAGAGAAAGAGAGAGAGAGACAGAATGAAACCCTGACATCTGGGTTTTGTGCATGTGTGCGTGCGTGCGTGTGTGTGTGCATTTAAAAACAAAAAAAGGGAGAGGCAATTCTTTATGTTGTCTTACAGAAAACCGTGATAACTCAGATGACTATGGACTATGAAATTTTGAATGGAGGTGTCTTAATCATTGAAAGCAATGAGACAACTGGTTTGGCTGGCACATGATGGCTGAACAGCACACGTGCTGTGACACAAAGACTCTGGACAGACTGCAACTATATCCATTATCAATAGTTTAGAGCAGTGGTTCCCAGCTATTTTCATCTGTGGACCCCCAAAAAAATTTTGAATGGAGGTGCAGACCCCTTCGAATATTCTGAGCAGAGGTGTAGACCCTTTTGATTGTAAGTGTGGGTACTCGCATCCTTTTGATTGATCACAGCCATCTTTTGTGGACTCCTTAGATATAGTCCACAGAAACCCAGGTTGAAAGCCACTGGTTTAGAACAAGTGATGGGGTAGCCGGTGGCAGTTTGGCTGGGAGGTTTTGAAAAATTAAAAAATGATTGGTGGGCGTGGGATTTCCTTTTCCCCACCAATCTGGCCCTAGAAAAGGAGAAAGGATGAAAAAGAGGGGCCTTGAAGAGCTGGTGAGAACTGGCCAGTGGGGTGGCGCAGAGCAGTTGCCCCAGGAAAGTCCTAAAGCAGGCAGTGGCATGGTAGCTGCAGGTGGCAGCTTGGCTGGCAACCACAGGCAGCGGTCCCCTTCAGCACGCAGGGCGCTGCTCAGGGAATCCCCAACTGGGAACTCCAGCCTCAGAGCTGCAGGGTCGGATCAGGGGTTTTGATTCCCCGGTGAGAGGCTGGGCATCACAGCGTGCAGCCCTTCAGCACCCGAAAGCTCCCTGAAGAACAAAAGCCTGAGCTGCTTTGATGGCTTGTGGGGAGGGGGGCAGAATCCCTGTTTGCCATACGGGAGATCAGTGTTCAATTTCTGGACAAGGCAACTGGGGGGTGCATTAATTGAAGGGGGGATCCTCACTTGGGAGGAGAGTTCCTCGTCTCTTTTCTTCCACCCCTCCGGATACCTGTCTCTCATATTTTGTTAACCTACATCTCATTATTCGTGAGTCTGTGCCTTATATTTTATGAAATCCTGCGCCTCAAGCTTATTGTTGATTTGCCTCTGGTAGATGTAGATGTGTATCTTACGTTTACTGAATCACCTTGTCCTCCTGCACCCATTGCCCCCCCCCCAAACACACACACACCTGTGTGTCACACCTTTACCTGGTTCTTTTCCTATTAAACCCGTATATGGTTAAGTTCTAACTGGTCTTGGCTCTACTTTATAGGGGATAGGAAGGGAGCAGCTACACCTCCCACAGCCTACTAGCACTCACTAAATCCCTTCAATTGGAGAGGGGGTACCTTGTCTGAGTACCACCTGGGTTACAAACATATTGCTGTATCTTTAGTTATAGCATGTGTGATGTATGGAAGTAAAGTTGTTAATTTGGGTAAGCAGAGTTTATTCCAACTGCAGTTACAGCAATGGCCTTGTTTGCTGAACAGAATGGCCATCACAGCACAACTGAATGAACAAAAAAATTAAATACATTACATTGGACTTCTAAAACTTGGCTAGATTTGACCAGGCTCCCTCAATGGACAAGAATGGAAATGTCAAGATCTTAATGGCAATTCCCAGATGGAAAAACCTCTGGTGAAGGTATACAATGTGAAAAGCTTTGGAGCTTCTGTGAATCATGTATATGAGCAGCACGATGCTAGTGTTCACCTGATAGCACAAACGGGGTTAGAAGTTACTAAAAACCACTGAACAGTGGCTCTGTGAGTGTTATGCCTCTATCACTGCCAAAAGCACAAGAAGGGGCTGGGTCCAACAGGTACCAAAAAGAATGGATTCAGGAGGTAGTATGAGTGAAAAATATAGTGCACGGTTTGGGGTAGTTTCATGTTATGATGCAGGAAACTATTCAGAAAACTGGGAAGTGATTCTTCCCATCTATTCAGCACTGATGAGGCCACATCTGGAGTCCTGTTCTGGGTTCCCCACTATAGAAAGGATGTGGACAAGTTGGAGAGAGTCCAGCGAAGGGCAACAAAAATGGTTCGGGAGCTGGGCGACATGATTTCTGAGGAAAGACTGAGGGAACTGGGCTTATCTAGTCTGGAGAAGAGAAGACTGAGAGGGGATATGATAGCAGCTTTCAACCTCCTGAAGTGGGGTTGCAAAGAGGATAGAGCTGGACTGTTCTTAGTAGTGGCAGATGACAGAACAAGGAGCAATGGGTTCAAGTTGCAGCAAGGGAAGTTTAAATTAGAGATTAGGAAGAATTTTCTCACTAGGAGGATAGTGAAGCACTGGAACAGGTTACCTAGAGGGGTGGTGAAATCTCCATCCTTGGAGGTTTTGAAGACCTGGGTAGACAAAGCCTTGACTGGGATGATCTAGCTGGAGCTGGTCCTGGTTTGAGCGGCGGGGGTTGGACTAGATGTGACCTCCTGAGGTCCCCTCCAACCCAATTTTTCTATGATTCTATGATTCTATGAGAAGCACTCTGTCTAACTCAGACTAAGCCAGCTATCATCAGCACACCATGCTGAGCTCCTATGGCCCTTAGATTTGGTTTGTCTGGAAGCCCTCTCAGGTCAGGGGCCATGTCTCTTAGCTCAGATCTCCAAGTGAGGAGCAAAAAGTGGGGAGGGACCCTCTCCTGGGAGGGCCTGTGCTTCACAGTGGTGTTGGCAGGGACCCCTGGACTGCATTGCTCTCTGCTCTGTATCTTCCCACAGAGGTTCCTATATGGGAAAAGAAGAGAGATGGTCTGCCCTTTCCCCTCTGCTGTTGCTGTCTCCATGGGTCTGTGTGTGTATAGTGTCATGGGGTATGCTGAAGGATGGGAACAAAGCAGGAGGTGGGAGAAGGGGAAATGCTGGCATACAACAGGAATCGGAAGCTGGTTGTGCCCTGGTGAGCTTTGTCAGTGGGGTGTAATGTTTCTGCTAGCTGGCAACAGCTTTGCTTCAGGATGAATGGCACCACAGCTGTGTTGTGAAGCTTGATTCCAGACCCATTTGTGGGCACATCAGGTGTTGGTGCCCAGAACTGGGTACTCTCCTGATCTAAATTGGCCCATAGGTGACTACCACCTCTTGCCTTTCTCGCCTGCCATGACTTGTTCTTAAAACTTGATAATGCAACAGGAGGTGATATATGTTTTTATACTGTGTAATCAACAAAAGAAAATGGCTTTCCAGCTCTACTTTAAGTCTTGGTTGTGTTTGCCTGGTTCCGCTGCTCTGCATGCAGGGCACTGGTGGATGGGAGCTCCACCATCCCTACACTCCCTCCACATCCACCAGTGCTTTTCGCCAGTTCACTAACAGAAATATAAGATAACAGAAAATCCAGGAGCTATTTGCTCCTCTCACCTACATCTGGAACCGCTGCAGCTGGGAGCCGCCGCTGCCTCTCTCTTACTCCTTCCAGTAGGTAACAGCTGCCTTTAATTTTCTCAGATGCTCCAGGCAACCAATCCACTGGCCTCTTTGCCTCCTGCCACTCACCAGCACCCTCAGGAAAGTTCATCTGGACAGGGTATTTCCGAGCTTCCCTGGGATTTGCTCTGGGCTGGGATTGCTCTCCAACCTAGCAACCAGCGGCCTTTCTGTTCTCCACCATGTTGGACATTCGTGGCTATCACCCAGTGTCAGTTCCCATGTCATGAGGAATAGACATGGCTGAGGGAGGAGTGCAGAGCCTCACCCCTTTCTGTTGTCCTGCTGCATTCCCCCCACAGTAAGTCCTGTGACCTCTCAAAGTCTTAGTATCCATTGTCTTTTGTCCTACCTCTTTTCATCTTCAAAAACTCCTCACCCCTTGTGATTTTGCCACATCATCCAGATGTCTACATGAAAAGAAATCAGCAACTCTACTTTCCCACCCTGGCCAGTGCTCTACTTGGAACTTATACAGATGTAAGGCCAGAGCCCAACACATAAGGCAGGAGTTATCTGATTTTGCTGTCTGTAGCTACTTTGGCGGTTCATAATCTGTAATCAGCTTAAACTCCCTTCTTAAAAGATAATAATGGAACAATTTGATACCCCATTTGATAGCTAAGCATTCTCACTTGATGGTGGAATACCATTTTTTAATGCCCTTACAACTTCTGAATGGTGCATGCTATCGGCAGATCTTCATCTTTGAATCCCGACATCAATACACTCCCCAAGGGCTATCCCTCCTGACTCATCTGTCTGTAAGGAAAAATGCCTTTTAAAATCAGACATGATTTTTATGCAATCCCTTTCTTTGCATAAAGCCACTTTGCATTTTTCAAAAGCACATTGTGCTTCATTGTTCCACACTGCAGGTTTGGCTCCTCATCCCTTTGTCAAGTCCATGAGGGAGCTATCAGATTGGGGAAGTGGAGTTTGAATTTGTGATAATAGTTTGCTAATTGTAGTGGGACCCAGGCTGAAGGGTCACACCAGGGTGGGGTCTGGGTGCCACACTCCCAATGGGTATTTAGTTCCCATCTCCATATCCCGTCTGGCACAATTTGTTAATAAGAAAGACATCAGGAGGTGGTACCTGACTGTAGTGGGGTATGTTGAGATGGGAATAAGTCTCAGTGTCCAGGCATCTTGTGTGGGGCTCTGTCTCCCCTACCCCCCACCACTTTCCACTTTGGTGTTCTTGTAATGTACTCAGGGCAGGCACCTGGTACCCTAGGCCCTTGCCTTCATATGGAAAAATAAAATCCGATGTGGGAAAAGAAAGCAGAACAATATGGGACAGATGTGTGCTGGCTGGGCGCTACTACTCCAGCAAGGGTTTGCTACAAAGGATGTCCATACCGTATCAACATTAATAAAGAAATACAACATAAACAGTCATGTCTGTCATTCATTCATGGGCCTAACTTCAGCCTTGAAATATACATCTGCCTTCTCCTAAGGTGTCTAAGGTTCTTCACGGCTGGCCTCCTGGTGGTAAGCCTGGGTGATAGAGCTGGTGTGTATCTGGCCAACCCCTGTGGGTTATTTGGGGCCACAGGTACTATGAACACCCATGAGGCCTTCGCAGAGACCTGGCATCCAGCATGCACAAGGTTGTCAGGTTCCTCATGTGGAACCAAGGGCCGGACTCCAATGGGGCATCCTCAGCTCTAGTGGAGAGATGTAGTGCAGCCAGGCACCTACGCTGATGGTTCCCCCCTCCTGGGGCTGGTACTCCTCTAAAAGGGAAGTTCCAGGTTGGTCTGGGCCAAACCAGACCCCTGCCAGCCACCATGTATCCTGCTGCTGCTGGGTGCTGAGAGCCCCTGCCAAGCTCATCATTGCCGGCAGCTGCAGCTCCTGGGCTCTAGATGGTACCAAGCATAGCAGATGCCTGGTTTCAGCTGTGCCCAGGTTCCAGGTCTATGTGGGTGTAGCATGAACTGAACTAATGTAGCTGATGTTACTATAGAGTGTAATAATAGTGAAATGTAACCATGTTAGTCTTATCCTGTAAGCAACTTGGAACCTCCATTTTGTATCCTTCTGCTTGACCTAAGTAAATAAACTCTTCCTAGCCTTTATGTATGAGTGTGTGTAAAAGGGTGAATGGTGAGAGAATGGCATAGAGACAGGAGAAGAAGATTTAACTATTTATGTAAGTGTGGCAAAGCACAGGGTGTGTCTGCCACTTTAAGGGCCTGGAGCTGGCAGCCTCCAGGTGCCTGATTAGG
>NW_005843285.1:206788-226069 GCF_000455745.1 Alligator sinensis
GAGGGGCCCAGAGAGGGCGGACCCCGAGAGCGTGAATGAGTACAGGGCGTGGTGCTGCGGTTGACCCTAGGAGAAAGGGAGTAGTGGCACGGTGAGGCCTGAGGATGCGAGTGAGGGGCTAGAGAGACCCAGCCCGAAGGGGAGAGTACCCTCGACTGGCCCAAGCTGGGGCCAGGACTATGAGAGTTTAAAGGGCCGGGGGCCGACCGCGAGGGACGCCCAAGAGCTGGGGGCCTGGGGTCCCGACTGGCCTTGAGGTGGGCCAGGGCAAGAGGCCGAAGGTTCCGGGGGAACCACACCCGAGAGGGGAAACTGGCTTTGGGGGGGGGCGAGGTAACCCAGATGAAGGTGGAGAGGCCGCCTGAGTGGAGAGGATCATAGAGAGGGGTCCTGTATGGATGATTCTGGGGCCCAGTGTGGGGCCGGTGATTATGAGAACACCTAGATGCCATCTGCGAGGCTTGGGCTGCGGTATTAGGGGAGGTTGGAGCCACAGAGCGCCGCCTGGCATCGGGGCATTACAATGGGTAGCCTCCCGCTTAATTGACATTGGATCGAATCAATTATCATCCAAGGCGTGGCGGGCGAGATAGGCGGGCGGTTGCCCAGAGACAGGTGGGCAGGCCATGAAGAGCTCGGCCCTGAGTAGGCCCCCTGTCACGGTGACAGGTGGGCAGGCCACAGACCTTGGCCCCAGGGAGCCCCCTGTCACAGTAAGCAACAAGGCACCAAATGTAAGTTACCAGTCAGTAAACTAATTAATGAAGAATCCCTTTTAGGCCTAGGGTACAAAGAAGATAACGAGGAGAAGGAATGCACCCAACCTGCAAGACGAGCAACAAAAATACTCCAAGGCTAAGATAAGATGATGACAAAAGAAGAACAACTGCAAAAACAGAAGCTGGGTATGGAAAAACCCCAAAGCACTGAAACAAAGGATGCCAATCCCTATAAAAGAACACTTTGAAAATGCCAAGTTGGGTGAGTCATTCTCTACAGCTGTTTCATCGTAGCACAGATGCATCTGTTCACCCCACTCCAGCTGTTATCTTCAAATCTGCTATCTTCAAATCATCATCATCTACTCAATAAGCCCGGGTTGGCACCCTTGGGCTGATATTGAGCAACTATTGCTGGTAACTATATCTGGTGTATGTTTAGATGGAGTGGTTGTTCTGTGTATGTGTATGCCTGTGTGTAATGATGTGTATGATGATTTGTGTGTGCTTGTATGAATGGTGTGACCGAACCTCTATGTCTAACTCATGTAATCAATAAATGCGGCACCTTGCCTTGTCCCCCTTTATAAAGTCTCGCTTGTAATTTGAGCAATTGGCAATTTAAGTAACAGGGGGCCCTGCTTTCTGCTCCTAGCCCTGCCCAGGGGACAGACATCACTGCTGTAGCCGTGGAGCCAAGCCAGGTCCCTGCTACAGACCCCCCCTCTTTAGGTTGGCAGTCTCACTCACCACCTTCTGTTCCTACTTATGACCTATACTCCTGGTTTGGCAGGTGCCTCATCTTTTTCATAGATTTCATAGACTTCATAGACATTAGGGCTGGAAGGGACCTTGGGAGATCGAATCCAGCCCCTTGCCCCAAGGGCAGGAAATCAGCTAGGGTCAAAGAATTCCAGCAAGATGAGCATCCAAGAGCTTCTTAAATGAGTCCAGAGTAGGTGCTTGCACCACCTCTGGAGGAAGTCTATTCCAGGCCTTGGGGCTCAGACAGTGAAGAAGTTTTTTCTTTTGTCCAGCCTAAAATGGTCTTGGAGGAGTTTGTGACCATTGGACCTTGTCATCCCTTGGGGTACTCTAGTGAACACATTCCCCCAGATGCTGATGCACACCCCTGATGTACTTATAGGTTGCCACCAGGTCACCCCTGATCCTGCGCTTTTCCAGGCTGAAGAGCCCCAGGGCTCTCAGCCTCTCTTCATAAGACCTATTCTCCTGCCCTCTGATTATGCACGTGGCTCTTCTCTGGACTCTCTCAAACTTCTCCACATCCTTCTTGAATTGTGGAGTCCAGAATTGGACTCAGTACTCTAGCTGCAGCCTCATCAAGGCCGAGTACAGCGGGAGGATGACATCCTGAGTTTTACTTGAGAAACATCTATGGATGCAAGCCAGAGTTTGATTTGCTTTACCAGCTGCAACATCGCATTGGTGGCTTATGTTTATCTTGTGGTCAATCATGACCCCCAAGTCCCTTTCGGCCTTGGTGCTAGCAAGCGTAGCACTGCTGAGCCTATAAGAATGCTGCGGGGGGGTCCCAAGGTGGAGTACCTTACATTTAGTAATTCAGTATTGAAGGTCATCAGGTTTGTATCTGCCCACTTTTTCAGCCTATCCAAGTCAGCCTGAATCAGCAGCCTATCCTCCGGTGTGGATGCTCTACCCCAAAGTTTGGTGTCATCGGCAAACTTGGCCAGTCCACTTCAGACACCTGTATCCACATCGTTAATAAAGATGTTGAAGAGAACAGATCCAAGGACGGAGCCTTGGGGTCACCACTGGTCACAGAGCGCCATGATGATTCACTTCCGTCGACCATCACTCTCTGAGTCCAGCCTCAAAGCCAATTCTCCAGCCATCGGACTGTGATGTAGCCAAGACCACAGTTGGCCAATTTTTCCAAGAGGAGATTGTGGGAGATCAGATCAAAGGCTTTTTTGAAGTATATGACGTCAAGCTCTTCTCCTTTATCCAGGTGATATATCACCTGGTCATTGAAGGAGATGAGATTGGTCAAGCAAGACCTACCTGCAACAAACCCATGCTGGCTGTCCCTTGTGATGTTGCCGTCAGCCATCTTGTCAAGAATGGACTCTTTCATGATTTTTTCCAGAATTTTACCAGGAATTGAGGTCAAGCTGATTAGCCTGTAGTTCCCTGGATCTACTTTCCTCCCTTTCTTGAAGATGGGCACTACATTGGCCTTCTTCCAATCTTCAGGTACTTCACCTGAGTGCCAAGAGTTTTTGAAAATCTTTGCCAGTGGTTAGGCTATGACTCCTGCCAGCTGCTTAAGTACTCTGGGGTGCAATCCGTCAGGACCCACTAACTTGAAGATGTCCAGCCTCTCAAGGTGTTCCTTTACAAGGTCTACACTGATGCTAGATATAATTTCACCCTCAGCCTGGCCATCCCGCATCTTGCTAGGCAAGGCAGACCCTTGGGGTTGATGAAAAACTGACACGAAGTACTCATTAAGCAGGTTAGCTGGGAGTTGGTTGACAGTTGTCCCATTTGATTTATCAGCAGTCCAATGTTACCCTTGCTTTTCTTCCGACTCCCCACATTCTAAAAAATGACTTTTTATTGCCCTTGATATGTGTAGCCAGGTGGAGTTCAGTTGCGGCCTTGGCTTTCTTAGTTCATTCCCTACAGGTACAGACCAGTGCAGAGTAATCCTCCTTTGTGGTGATTCCTGTCTTCCATCCTTTATCAGCCTCTCTTTTTATGGTTTAGGAGGTCCACAAGTTCCCTGCTGAGCCAATGGGATTGCTGTGCCCTTTTGCTACCTTTCCTCCGAGATGGGGTGGACATCCTTTGTGCCTCCAGAATCACTCCCCTAAGAAGTGACCACTCCTCTTGCCCCATGAGAAGTACAGGGAGGGGGCAGACCAGTGCCTATAACCACTGGCAGGGTGAGGAGGCACTGGGAAAAGGAGAATGGTGGAAACCAGGGAGACTTAAGCCCAGATGGGGGGGCATATTTTTGGAGGCTTAAGCCCCCAGTGGTGGGATGGCCCCTCCGTGCCTCCCTGCCCAGTTTCCCACGGCAGCGCTGGGAAGGGCATGGGGTGGGGGGGGGATATATGCCCCCGAGCTGGTCAGGATGGAATAAGCTGCACTCAAGGCAGATTTGGGGGCAAACGCTCCTGCCCATGCCCTTCCAGACACATGGCCAGAGCATCAGCATGCCGCTTGTCTGGGAGCCATTTTTTGGGCAGCTCATCTGGTGCTTGCTCATCTCCACTACTACCACTACAGCACTACCTGTACTGAAAAAAGATTAGTCCCAGTACAGTATAAAATAAATAAATGTAGCTATATTACTCATCTATAATTGATTGAGTACTGTACAAAATTCTGGGCTATTTTTGGTGAAAATAGGGTATCGTGCCTTGGTTCAGGAACCAATCCCCTATTTATAACATTGTCTCATATGGGAAAATCAGTTCCTATTACGTTTCGACTTAAGACGCGGTTTTCAGGAGCCAATTATGTCATATGTCTGAGGACTGCCTGTACTGATAGCCCACACTGCTTTTGGGCAGGGGTCATGCAATATCTAAGACTATGCTTTCAAATGGCCTTTCGATTATAGGCATCACTACCAAGGTGGCTACCAGTGGTTTCTCTGCCAAGGCTTTCTGACAGATCAGGCAGATCTCATAATACTGCCTGACTTTTTTGCGTAACCCCGGCCAATAAAATCTATGAATTAGTTGTGCCTCTGTTTTATCATATCCAAGATGTCCCCTCAGAGGCCTATCATGGGCTATCTGTATTAACCTTTTCTGGTACCTCTGCAGCACTAGGAGCTGGGCAATCTTTCTTTCATCATTGCTCCCCTTATCTATTCTATAAAGAATATTGCAACTACCTCAACTTAAGGAACCTGGGTTTCTTTCTCTGGCTGTAGTAGGTCTTCATTAAACCAGACCAGGCCTTTGTTGTCCCCAAAGGACAGTGAGTTCGTGCCCGGTGCGCTTGTGCCAATAAACACACAGGGGTGAAGGATCCAACTTAACCTTTATTTCCTGCGCAGAAAGTGGTGCTTAGCAATCGTTCGCAAAGCAAGCACCCCCACCCCAGTGGGCGTCTGCCTTATATAGCTACGTAACAGGTTAAACCTGCTGATGTGATGAGATGTGTAGCAAGCCCAGCAAGTAACCCCCCTTCCAGCTCCCCCCCAAGTAACCCCCCTTCCAGCTCCGGATCTTTGTTGATACAGCTTTTCCTCTAGCGAGGCCAGCAATTATAAACAACTAAGCAACAAGCGATCTCCCCCAGCCTAAACAACCTACTGTATGCCCTTGGTTAGATAAAATACTTTTTTCAGAACACAAAGCTGTTCCTGAAGTAGAAAATGCATAGTAAGAGTTCAAGGGATCTCTGCTGGACATGGCTTCCAGCCCTACCTCTGTCCCTAGGGGTTTAGCCAGGTGCCCCTGAAACAAGGGGTGCTTATCACCTTTGCCGTAGGCATGTTGAAAGGCCAACTCATCCATTCGGTCTCTCGGAATGAGCCAGACCCTATCACGTCCTCAATATCCATTTGTTATTTATCTGTCATTGCCTTTTTCAGATGCTGTATCCTCTGACAATCCTTCTGCTTGCCAGCTCATCGCTGACATTTCATAGTTAGCTGCCTCCATCTGTTTTAAGAAATTCCTCAGAATCTCTTGAAAATACAGTCAATCTCACCCAAGTATCATAGGAAATGGAAGGTCATCAGAGATCCCACTGGGCAATGGTCAATGGCAATGTCCTTGTCAATGGTAGGTGCGATAGGGCTTGCGCCTTTTCCAAGATGACGTCTTTTCTTCTGCGGTAACGGGTAAGGGGTCTTAAATCACCCTTACCCTTCCCTGTTCATACAAAATTCACCTGACATGACTTTCATGGTAAGTATTCTGGTTCTTATTTATTACAGGGTTGTGTACACACTTTCCACGATGAGAGGATGTTCACCATGACACAGGGCAGAAGAAGATTTTTACCAATGTGAAAAATACCTGATGGAAAAATTGGGGCTCCATCCCCTGTACCCCAGCCTCACCCCACCTGCCACCCAGGATTCCTTGCAGGATGTTCATGTAAAAATAGAACAATTCAAAAACACTAAGCAAACAAAATCAAGTCCAGTCTGGACCAAAATATAAGCAAACAAAATTAAGTCCTATTTTAACTGCTGCCTGTGGCTCTTCTTATGTTTAACCTATATTGCTATTTTTTTCTGTGTCCCAGTCATCGCCACTGTGCTGCCACTCCTTCTGGCTAGCCTCTGGTGTGTCTCTTACCTGACTGTGGGGCTCCTCTCAGCCACTAGCCTCAACTGTAGCCTACACGCTCATCCCTCTGCTCCCTGGGACTCTTCCACAGCCTGCTGCCCAGCTGTTCTTCATGCTCCTCCTCTCCAGGGCATGTCTGCTCCCTCCTCTCCCTCCTGGGCTCCAGCACCAGTCTGTTATTTTTGTCTGGCCACACAATCTGACCGTTCCCTCCCTCACCCCTCTTTCCAGTGTCTCTCTATAAGTGACCGTGCCACTCACCAGAGCGCCTGGTGTGTGCCAGTATATCAGATGTCACCGTTGTCCACAGGAGGGATAGTTAATGAGACAGGTCCAGAGGGTCCTCAGTGGCTTTTTCCTGCCATGACTTTGCTGAAATAAATATGTTTAGTAGGGTGGAAGATGTACGTTCCATCCCGCCTGGTCCCCTCCTTCGATCCTTCTATCGATCTTTCCATTTTGAAGCTCTGCCTCCCCTACACCCCACCTAGCACCAACCAATGATGTCATATCCTGATCTTCTGGGTTTGGTCACAGTCTTGGCACACTTCTTGGCCATTCAAAATGGTAAGCTGTATATGGATGTCAGTTCTCCTCACTCGGCACTTGCCTCAGTGGAACTGACTTAACTTCTGTCTGTCCCCGTTTACCTGGTCTCCCAGTATTGGTCTCAGTTCTTTTGGCTTGTCGTCACTGTGACGTGGACAGCTGTCTCTCCTTCTCGCCACAGGCTCTGAGACAGCCCAGTCTGCCTGGAAGATGTCTGGAATCCATGGGTCTGCTTCTACTGAGTAATGTTGCCCTTCTGGACTTACACTCTCTCTCAAACCCCCCTCTCTGGGCTGCCACCGTTTGCCCTCTGTGGGGCATGATTCAGCCCTGGGATGCTGAGTGCCTGCAGGGAAACTCACTTCCAGTCCCCCAGGCTTCGTGCTCATTGGGGATTTTATCCCCAGTTCCATGGGCCAGCTGGCAAATTGGTGCCAGCACACAGCCATAAACCATGACCACGCCAGTGCAAGAGCTGATCCTGGCTCCTCCCAGCTCAGCTGCTTTGATTTTTTTTTTCTTCTGCCGTGACGCTTTCTCTTCCTGTGGCTCTGTACCCTCTACTCCCTCAGCGTGGCATGATCTTGTGCTGGCTCCGTGCATCTCCAATCCCAAGTAAGTTCCCCTCTGGGGTTTTATCTTTATTGCACTCTCCCCAGCTCAGAGATGCTGGCTTTGTTCCCTGGCTAAGGCTTTTCCTCGAGTCACTCTATTCAGCTGAACTCTGCTGACTCTGCGCCCTTTATTCTTTTTTGCCCAGAACTGTAGATAATAATGCTCAGGACAAGCCTGAAGAAGATATAAGATGGCTTACTTGACTTTCCCATAATCTAACACATTAGCCCATGATAGGGCCCAATATGTAGCTTGGGCTATTAGCAAGTGTCCTAGGTGGATACCCATGTAGTGGTGTCCTACCCTGCTGCCATGGAGGTACACTCAGATTATTCTAAATACACTTCAGGGTCATCCTTCTTGGACATTTGTGTCATCTGGGGCTCCCCATGATTCTAGGCTCTTCCAGCCTGAATTTCTGGTAGCCTCTCTGCCAGGTCTTGTTAGCATGAAAATAAGGTGCCATATGCAACCATGTTGCTTGCCTGAGCCATGACCAACTCTTGCAGAAACTGTAATATTATTTCCTGTCACTGTGGCCTGAGTACACTAGGCCCAGCTGCACTGACAGATGCACCCTCCATGATATTTGGCTGACAGGTTGGGACTGCACAGGTGTGAGACCTGTGGTTCCCAGCCAATGTACCACTTCTAATGAAACCCAAGCTGAAGAGTCACACCAGGGTGCAGCCCAGGTGCCGTACTCTCAACAGATGTTTAGTCCCATTCTCTATATCCTTCCTGCCATGACTTGTTAATAAGAAGGATATCAGGAAGTGGTGCCTGACTATAGCGGGTCACATTGAGATATTGCAGGTCTCAATGTCCAGGCATCTTCTGCAGGACTCTGCCTCCCCTACAGCCATGCTCCTTTCCACTCGGGTGTTCCTGTGACGTTATTGGGGTAGATGCCTGGTCTCTTAGACACCTGGGACAGATGTGAGCTTGCTGGGCCCTGCTATTCCAGTAAGGGTTTACCACAAATAATGTCTATATCATATAGACATTGATAAAGAAATACAACATAAGCAATAATGTCTATCATTTGTTCAAGGGCCTAACTTCAGCTTTGAAGTATACATCTGCCTTCTGCTAAGGTGTCTAAGGCTCTTCAGGACTTGCAACCCAGTCATGAGCCCGGTTCACAGGGCTGGCCTGTATCTGGACAACCCCTGTGGGTGATTTGGGGCTATGGGCAATATGAACTCCTATGAGGCCTCAGCAGAGACCTGGCACCCAGTGTGCACTAGGTTGTCAGGTTTCTGTTATGGGAGCAAAGATCAGGTTGGCCTCCAGTGGGGCATTCTCAGCTCTGGTGGAGCAATGCAGTGCAGCCAGGCACCTACACTGGTGGCTCCCCCTTCCTGGGGCTGGCACTCCTCTACAAGGGAAGTTCTGGGTTGGTCTGGGCCAATCTGGACTCCTGCAGGCCCCATTGCCGGGTGCTTAGAGCCCCTGCTGTAGCTCTAGGTGGTTTCAAGCAATGCAGCTGCCTGGTTTCAGGTCTTCCTGGGCTCCAGGCCTGTTTGGAGCCATGCTTCCTGCTCCCAAGACTGCCCATGGATGGGTGCACAGAGAGTGCAACATCTGCCTTTTCCCTTCCCTGTCCAGGGGGCAAGCATATGGTGGGGCATGCTGCTTGCCTGTGGGCCTGCCGTTTGCCACCAGGACAGCCCAAAATCCCACTGGATGCTGAATACCCTGGCAGCTGTAGTCCTGGTAAATGCAGGGTGGGGCTGGGTTCCTGCTACACCAATCCCACAAAGGACTTTACTTGTTTCCTTGTCCAAGGGACTTCATATGTTCTTAATTCCTGCACTTTATCTATAAGGGGCTTTATCCTCCTTTGCCCTACCGAAAATTCAAGATATTTCATTTCTTCCTGTCCTAAGGCACACCAATGAGGATTGGCAGTGAGTCCTGCTGCTCTCAGTTCCTCTAATACAATTTGTAGGTTTTCTAAATGTTGCTGTCAATGAATCACGAATATAACAATATTATCAATGTATGCCAAAACCGTAGACTGATGAGAGGTGAGGCTCTGGTCCATAGGACACTGAAACATCATTACAGTTCTTTTGAGGCCAAGTGGCAGTCTCTGAAATATGGATAAGCCCCAGGGGGTGCCTCCACACATGCAGGCATGTGTGCTTGCAGCACTTCAAATAAAAGTGGCACAAATTTAAGCTTGTTTTTTTTGCCTCTGTGCACGTGCCCAGACATGCACTTTGGTGTGAGGCAAATTGTGACATTTGGGGCCAAATAACTCTGCCTGGCTCCTCTTGGATCTGCAGCCAGGGGGAGCTAGAGGCTGGTGAGAGCACCTGTGCTGTCCTCAGAAATATAAAAGCCTGCCCTGGCCAGCAGCTCTGGGTTACTTTCTCTCAGGAACTTCTGGGGTAGCCCCCATGAAAAGGAGCTACTAGTTAGCTGGGCAGGCCTTAGCCCAAGGTAAGTGAATGGACAGAAATAAAGAAGCTTCTGAGGCCTGCCCAAGTGGTATCTGGGGACATTAGCCCCTTGTACCAGTTGGACTGCTGCAGCAGCATCCCAAATCCACTTTTTAAAAATACCCCCAAATCCATGTTCTTCCACAATTAGAACATAGACCACTATACATACATATATATAGAAGTGGGGGGAGGGGGATCGATCAGTTGGGCAAGGTTTTAGTGATATATTTACAAAGTTAAAGCAATTTGGAAGCCTACCAGTGTCTCTATCATCATAATAAAATAAAATCTAAATATCTATTTGTGTTGATATGTGCTTTTGGTTTTCTTCTCACATGATGCGTATATGATGGGAGGATGTAGGGATTGGAGGAGGTGGGTGGGAAGGGGTGTGAGGGGATGCAGGAGGGCGTGTGGGTGGGTGAGTGTGGGTGGATATGGAGGGATGCAGGTTGGTGTGTGAGTAGGTGGGGGAATGTGGGTGTAGGGGAGCTGTGTGGGGGGGCTGCTTAGGAGGGGTGCATCCCCTGCCTGCCACAGGGTGCAGCCTCCCCACACAGCACATGGACTGCCCCGCCACAGAGCCCCAGCTCTCCCCCACAGGGTCCCAGCCACCCTGCAAGGCCACAGCCCCCACCACATAGGACCCACAACTCACCCCCTGCAACAGCAGCAGCTGTGTAGCGCTCAGGGCCCACTGGTGCCATCCCCCCTGTGTCTCAGTGCAGCCACAAGTGGCTCAGAGCCGACACCACTTGTGCCACTTGACACAGGATTCGCCTGGCTTGCCGTGGCACCACGCACAGTTCTGCAGCCCCAGAGCTGCTTGCGCTATCACCTGGGGGCTGGCACCACTTGCGGGGACATGCCACTCTGAGCTGGGTCCTGCCAGAACTGGGGCCGCTCACACCGCCAGGCTGGGCCACTTCCATGGTGGCAGAAGCTGGCTTGGAGCAACAAACTGTTCCTGAGCACCAGCTGGGTTCTCCTTCCAGTGGCAGTGCTGCCAGACCCGCGGTGTATGTGGGGAGGAGGCACATCGCAGGACCTGGCCCGGTGTCGCTCGATAGCTCAGTTTTGGACCAGACTGGGAGGTGTGGCTCCAGGAGGCACAGTTCCTGTTAGCTGCATGGCCCAGGCCAGTTTATGCCGGGTGCATTTTCCATAAGGCTCAGGTGGTGATGCACCCTGGCCTGTTGTAGGCACAGTGCTGCAGCCATCCATCACTGCCTCAGCCTCATGGAAAATGCACCCAGCATGACCCAGCCCGGGCCACATAGCTAACAGGACCTGCGCCTCCCCAGTCTGGTCCAAAGCTGAGCTCAGAAGCCACATGGGGCCGGGTCCTGCCGCACGCTTTGTGCAGGGGCTTGAGTGGGGGCCGCTGCATGCCTGCTGTGTCTATGCCTGACAATGTCGGACACCAAGAGGGGAATGCAAGCGAAGCAGAGGCCCTCCGCTGGAGCCAATGCTGATTAGCCATTATCTTGGAAGAACCTGTTGAAGAGGAAGCTGGCAGTTAATCTGTTTCCCTGGAGAAGGGAGAGTGAGGTGGCTGAAGAGAGCTTCTGAGAGTCCTCATGGAAGCATGGAGCATTAACAGAGACTAAACAATGCTGGCTGAGTGAGGCAAGTTCAGATGAACCCTGATGGACTTATAACTGCAGGAAGATGAACCCAGAGAAGGGTGATGGGAGAAGCCAATCAGCCGGTGATCCAGACCCATAGCAAAAAGGACTATGTGGGTTAAACCCAGATACTTGGCATCAGAAGGAAAAGGCCAGAGGGCGAGACTTTCCCAAGACTGTTGTTAACAGAAATATAAAGTAACAGAAAATAAAGGAGCTATTTGCTCCTCTCACCTGCAGCTGGAACCTTTGCAGCTGGGAGCCTCTACTCCTTCTCTCTCTTCCTCCTTCCAGTATGTAACAGCTGCCTTTAATTCTCTGGTAGGTGTTCCAGGCAACCAATCCACTGGCATGTCTGCCTGCTGTCACTCAGCTGCACTCTCAGGTAAATTCCTCCAGATTGGGTTTCCCTGAACTTTTTGGGCAGAGGCGATCTGTGCAGGGAGTATGGGTGGGGATGTGCCCCTCCCCCCAGATTTCTGCATTGACAGTGGGGCACAGGGCATAGCCTGCAGCCTGGCCATACCAACAGCCTAGCAGCGATGAGGGTGGTGGTGGTGATAGTGTGATTTCAGCACCAATGGCAGTGTGTGGGGCTGAAGCCTGATTAGACCCAAGGCCCAACAACCACAGGGGGCAGTCATATGGTCAGCACTTATGTGTTATGTTCTTCAGAATTTCCTCCAGGCCAGGTTTTCTCCCCAGTCCAGCAAAGAGCAGTCTTTCAGTTCCCTCCCCCACCAGATGTTTCTTGTTATCACAAAGCAACAGTTCCCAGACTGTAAAGGGCAAACTGAGTTAAGCTAATGCTTTTGGGCAGGAGTTAGTCCTTCCCAGAATTATGTAATCATTGTAGAGTGCCTTATAAGGCAGTGCAGAATAGAGAAGTGCTGTAATTGGACAAGTCAGATACAGCAGTTTCCCTAAAAGGAAAGAAAACCAAAAACAGAATAGGATTGGTGGAGTACCTTATCTAAAAATGTGATGTAAAGACATAGGCAGTGGAAGGCCAAGGCTAACAGGCCTTAGCCCCTCCAGAAGTAGGGTAGCAGGTAGGGCCACAAGGCAGCCCAGCTCTGGAAGCTGCAGCAGGAGTAGAGAGGGGCACCCATGCAGCCAGGATTGTAACCCAGCATGTGGATCACTGGCTGCTCAGCACAGCAGGCAAGTATCAGTCTATTCTGTGACGGGGAGGGGCTTGGGGAGCAGATTAAGGCCTCCCACACTGAGGGAGGGAGTGGGGCAGAGGCAGGGGCAGGGGTGAGTGGGGCCCTGGCCAGGCTGGTTGGCTTATCCAGGGGCATGGGTGGGTCCCCACACTGTGCGCACCCTGGCGGAGACCCAGGGGTCACATGCCCCCATATTCTGTGTGTGGGGTGGAGATGGGCTGCCGCTGTGTGATGGGCTCTGTGCCTCACTGCCACTGCCCCAGGAGTGGCGCAACACCATCTGCATTCTGCCGCTGGGCTGTGCCACGCCTCCTGCCCACCTGGTGGCAGGATGCACATGGCAGGGGCCTCAATCTGCACCCCCCATGGCCCTTCCCCCTCTCCTCATCCCCTCCCTCACAGACTTACCTTCTGGGTGCGGTGGGGAGTGAATGTGCACATGCATTCAGCCCCCGCAAATAATTTTTTCTCCCTCCGCCTATGGATAAGAAACATGATGATTGGAGAATTTAGGGTAAGAAGGTTACAAAGGTGACGAACAAACAAAGGAACAGTGTGTGTTTTTGCAATGCCACCCTGGGGAGTCAGGGCCAAGCATGAAATTCTTGTTTGAACAATGGGAAATCTAGAAACAGACATCCACACACCCAGAAGAGGATATGAGGCCAGTACCACTAGAGGTCACTGCTGTAACGTTTGAAGGATCCACTTCTCAGGCCAGGTCAGGTGGGCAGTGGGTGAACTTCTTCCTGCTGGCTGCTGCAGTGTTTCATAGTTGTTAGGGTCGGAAGAGACCTGAGCAGATCATCAAGTCCAACCCCCTGCCCTGGCAGGAAAGGCTGCTGGGGTCAAACGACCCTGACAAGCTGTCTATCTAGCCTCCTTTTGAAAACCCCCAGGACCACTTCTCTTGGAAGTTGGTTCCAAGTCCTAGCCACCCTAACTGTGAAGTAGTTCCTACGGATGTCTAGCCTGAATCTACTCTCCGTCAACTTGTGGCCATTATTCCTAATTACTCCTGGTCATGCTCGGGGGAACAGGGACTCTCCCATTACCTGCTGGTCCCCCCTGGTAAGTTTGTAGATGGCCACCAGATCCCCTCTCATCCTTCTCTTGTGGAGGCTGAACAAGTTCAGGTCCCATTGCCTCTCCTCGTAGGGCCTGCTCTGCTGCCCCCTGACCATGTGGGTGGCCCTCCTTTGGACCCTCTCCATGCTGGCCACATCTCTCCTGAAGTGCGGCACCCAGAACTGGATGCAGTACTCCAGCTGCGGCCTGACCAGTGTCGCATAGAGGGGGAGGATCACCTCCTTGGATCTGCTTGAGATGCACCTGTGGATGCATGACAAGGTGCGGTTAGCCTTACCGCAGTCACTGAGTCACTGCCATATCAGGGGCTCCAGTCCCCTCACACTACAACCTACCCATGGACTGCAGAGGGGCTGGACAGGCAGCAGCTTTCCTCAGCCAGTGCAGAACAAAGTGTAGGCCCAGGCCAGGCACAGCAGACAAGATGGTGCAAAAAGATGGGGCTGGGGAGGCAGACAGTGCCACTGAGCCAGTGGGGCTCAAGGGGTCCCTGGCAGGGGGGCAGTTATTCTTCTCTGCTCTGCTGCTGCCACTGCTCCCCCAGCCAGCCAGCTGCTCCTGACTCTTTAAATTACCTCCCCCCTCCTTCCAATTCTCACTACATCCACCTTGTTGCAGGAGCCATCTTGTTAAAGCACCAAGTGGCCATGTCTGGTGGGAGGGGAAGTGGCAGCAAGCAGGTGGGTGGGAGCGCAGCACACACCAGTGCCCCTGGGCCAGGGATGGCAGGGGTCTAGGGTGGGGCAGCAGGAGCATGGGCCCTGGGCTGACAGGAGCTCTGTGGCCCCTGGCAAGGGCTCTGTGGTTGCTGGGACCACCGGGGGTCTCCACCTGTTGTGGGCCACAGGTGCCCTGAGGCCTCACTGCCTGCTGCTGCCACTGGTGGCAGGGGCTGTGCACAATGAGGGACGTAGGGTGAATGGGGCGATGTGTTTGTAGGGACTCTTAGAGAAGGAAAGCAATGGAGAAGGATGTTTATCAAAGGAAAATTTCCTGACTTCCATTTCAAAGAAGATTCCTGGAAAAGAGCATGGATCCATTCTTAGGTTTCACCCAAACTGGAATAGGATAGTAATTAACATGGGAACCTCCTTCAGTGACATGGCCCAGTTCTCCTGGTCACTGATCAGAGGTTTCACGTGGACATTGTCTATCAGTCACTTGTAGCGTTCCCTGTCTGCAGCAAGCAGGGCTGATGGGGGGGCCAATTGGGGTGACTGCCCCAGGCCCAGCACCTTGGGGGGCCCCCTGGAGCTGGGCAGAGGGGCCACGGTGACTCCATGCTGCCAGCTCTGCATCCAGACGCTTGCTGCCCACCCCACCCCACCACTGGTGGTGATGGCAGCAGCAGCCTCTTTGGGTCTGGGGCACGTGGGATCGGGGTGGGGTGGGAGCGGGGCCCCACATGGGCTGATTTGCCCCAGGCTCCGCACCCTGCTTGGGTCAGCTCTGGCAGCAAGTGAGGCAGGAATGGACCCATGACTGCCTGTCAGGTAACTGTGAGCCATGCTTGTTACCAAGCCATTCCTTCAGAAAACTGGTATCATATTTAAGTGAGGCAGCCCTATGTTTTCCCAAAGGCCTGGTATGTTTAAAGTAACCGATGGAGGATTTAATTTCCTTTTGAGAACTTTACAATTGGATCTGTTTGTCTTGTAGTAAATTTTAATGAGACAAGCAGCTGGCTGGTGTAACTCCTCTTGCTTACACTCAGGATAATTTAAGAGCTCCAAGCTAGGTGATAGCACCACCTGTCTTGGAAGCCCATTCCAGACTCTGGTCACCCTTACTGTAAAAAATTTCTTGATAATGTCTAACTTAAATCTACTCTCCACTAGGTTGCACCCATTATTCCTAGTTACTCCCTGGGGCACTCTGGTAAACAGTGCATCCCCAATTCCCTGCTGTCCTCCCCTGATAAACGTATAGGCGGCTACAAGGTCACCCCTCAGTCGTCCTTTGTAAATGCTGAAGAGATCCAGATCCCTTAACCTCTCCTCATAGGGTCTTTCATGGAGACCACTAATCATGCGAGTGGCCCTCCTCTGAACCCTCTCCAGATCCTCTGTGTCCCTCTTGAAGTGCGGTGCCCAAAACTGGACACAGTACTCCACTGCAGCCTGACCGATGCTGCATAGAGGGGGAGCATCACCTCCCTCGATCTGTTGGTCATGCACCTGCTAATGCATGACAAGGTGCGATTGGCCTTGTTGATGGCCTTGTTGCACTGCCGGCTCATGTTCATCTTGGAGTCAACTATGACTTTGAGTCAAGTAGGATGGGTTTTGATCAACTGAAAATGGATCTTGATTGACTGAATGGAATACCTTGGAGCATTTATGACAGGACATGGTTGGGTAGCTGTTTT
The DNA here is from genome assembly GCF_000455745.1 of Alligator sinensis. NCBI lineage: Eukaryota > Metazoa > Chordata > Crocodylia > Alligatoridae > Alligator > Alligator sinensis. The sequence continues at coordinate 222,685 of NW_005843285.1, forward strand.
AATAATGGGGCAGAATTTACTTTTACAATATTTCACATGGTGATAGTCTATGGAGGCATTTACAAAACCCCAGACAGACATTGAATGCTTGCTTTGAGAAACATGCCTTAATCAAGGGTGAATGTGTTAACCAGGATGTATTTACTGTCACATATAGCCTGCTCATGTTCCTCATGTCCTGCCTTCAGTGGGTTTCAATCTTTCACCTCTTACAGGTTTTGCTTCGAAATATATATTTAATCCTTTGTTTTCTTTGGTCATACTAGCTCAGTTGAAATTTATATGTAGTTTCCTGCTTTCTTTAGTTACACAAACTCAAGCAGTCTGGGCCCCTCTCTTGCTCTCTTAGCTTTGTTATACACATGTGATGAGTGTGTCAGGTCTCTGCCAACAGAGACCTGACACACTCCTTTTAAAAGAACCGTCACTTTTATTTTTAGGCTTGGGTGTGGTAAGGGTTGAGGCCTATCTAACTCAATGCCTAGAGGCATTGAGCAACTGTTTGACACTAGCAGAGCAACTGTTTGTTCTTCTTGATAGCATTCTCACCATCTTCATCCACTCCTGCCCCATCCTTCATTATGACTGTTATCATCTTATGGCATGGGTCTGGCATTGGGTGCCGCAAGCTCCAATTTCTCGGTGCCTAATGGGATGCAACCATTAGTGGAGGCTGATCTTCTTTGTGGCACTCTTGTTACCACAATTCAATCTTGCTCCAGCTACTGTCTTTTGTGCAGGAGGGTTTTTTCGTAGCTATTAAAACTTTCAGGTGATTACAAACACTATGATGATTTGGCATAATAAAACATCGGGTACATTTGCAAGTAGCACAGAAGATTAAATCAATTGGGATTGCTTTACTTTGCATGGTTCCAGCTATGATCTTGCATTTTTGTGCAAGATGCACTGTTATTTTAATTTGGTCATTTGGATGTTATGTGTAGGTAGGTCTAGCCAAACTTTCACAGCTTTCAGTCATTACATTCATTAGCAGTCCTTCATCTTTGAATCTCTTCATCTATATGCCCCCAAGAGCTCTTCCTGAAGCATCCATCTGTAAGAAAAAAGGTCTATTAAAATCAGGCATGAAAAGCACTGGCTCTTTGCATAAGGCCACTTTGACTTTTTCAAAGGCACGCTCTGCTTCATGGTTCCACACCACAGGTTTGTCTCCTTGTCCCTTTGTCTAGTCCATGAGGGGGGCTGTCAGCTTGGAGAAGTAGGGTATGTATTTCCAGAAATAGTTTGCTAATCCCATAAAGGACTTTACTTGCTTCCTTGCCTGAGGGACTTTGTATGTTTTTAATGCCTCCACCTTATCCAGAAGCGGCTTTATCCTGCCTTGCCTTACCAAGACCCAAGATACTTCACTTCTTCCTGTCCTAAGGCACACTTACAGTGATTGGCAGTAAGTTCTGCTGCTCTCAGTTCCTCTAATACATTATGTAGGTCTTCTAAATATTGCTACCAACGAATCAAGAATATAAAAACATCATTGATATAGACTGCAGCCCTAGATTTGTGGGTGGCAAGGATCTGGTCCATAAAATGCTGAGGCCAAGTGACAGTCTCTGAAATTTGGATAAGCCCCATGGAGTCCCAAAGCACATTTTCTCACAATCCTCAGGTGCCATGGGTATTTCCCAGTAGCCTTTAGTTAAATCTAACATAGATAGATAGATAGATAGATAGATAGATAGATAGATATAGCCTGAACTGTTTTCTTGATCATTTATTCTACTTTGGTAAGGGGAGGGCATCAAATTGAGCAATAGCATTAACTTTCCTGAAATCAACACATAGTCTTAAATACCCATCTTCTTTTGGTGCCACCACCAATGGGCTACACCACTGATTTCTTGATTTCTTAATTATTCCCTTTACCAGCATCTGTTCAATCTCCTTTTTTATCTCTTTGTGCAGTCCCTGTGGCAACCACCGCCAATGCTCCTGCACTACCTAACCTGCTGAGGTCTTGATCCAGTGCACTGCCCCTATAGCCAAACCAAGCTGGGGGCAAAACACATCATCAAAAGCTTGTACTATCTGTTGTAACTGCTCCTGTTCTTCTTCCCTGAGGTGTGCTCCCATGGCTATACAGAAATCTTCCTCATTCATTGCTTTTCATTCTCCTAAAGGTCCCAACTCTAGGGGTCTGAATATACAGCCATCAACCAGCCTTCTTGACCTTTCCATTTTTTATGAAGGCTAATGTGGCAGACCTGGAGCTCCTTCCTTTGTCCCAGGTCCACAGGGCCCACCTTACCAACTATTTCTTCAGGGCCCTGCCATCAAGAGAGAAATTTGCATCCCTGGTCTGGGAGCATCACAAGTGCCTTACCTCCCACAGCTAACCCTCACTCTTGGGTTCTGTAATCGTATTCTTCTCTTTGTCTGTATTGGGCTTTTCATAAATTGTCCTGTGACAACTGATGCACTGTGTGTAGCCTTTCCCACAATTTCACCACGTAATTTGGAACCATGGTCACACCATTTTCCTTGGTTTCGCAGCCTTCCCTTACTATGTCCAGGAGTCATCTGGGCTGGTAATTATATACTAGTTCAAAAAGGGGAGAAAGCCATTGAAGCTTGTGGGGCTTCCCTTACAGTGAACAGTACTGGGGCAAGAACCTGGTCCTGGTTCAAATCATTGAATTTTAGCCCTTATCATCCCTTTCAAAGTTCTATTGAACATCTCAACTAGGCCACCTATCTGGGGATGATATATGGTGGTACATAGTTGTTTGATGCATAGACCCCCACATTACCCTGGACATAAAATTGTTCCCCTTATGTATTAAAATTTCTCAGGGCAGTCCCATCTGGAAGAACTATTTTATCAATTCCAATGCTACTTTGGGAGCTGTTACCAACCACAGAGGTATAGTTTCTGAGTATCTTGTGGCATAATCCATAATGATGAAAACATATTGATACCCTGCAGTGCATTTGGGGAATGGTCCTGTGATGCTTTGTGTGATTCTTCAAAACAGGTTTTAATCATTGGCATAGGTATGAACAGGGCTCAGGGGTTTGTATGGTCGATACTTTTAGGCAGGATGGGCAACCCCCACAGAACACCCCAGGCAGTACCCGGGGTGGGGGAAGGCTCCCTGGTGACTGAAGGCCGGTTTTGTGCCTAACGCATTGCACTGAACAAGACCAAACTCACTCGTTGTTCCTATGTGCGGAGGTATCAAGTGTCTCTAGTGTGATGTTTTACACAGCCAGTTCATGTGGTTAAACAGCCCTTTATTTAAAGAGAAACCTCACTTTAAGAGTTATTAAATTATCTAAATTGGAAGTTGAAACTGGGCAGAGGAGAATGTATTTATAGTTGGCTAAAATGTTTTAAGGGGAAGAAATAGATGCGGGGCTCCTG
>NW_005843286.1:0-6252 GCF_000455745.1 Alligator sinensis
AGACTAACTGGTTCAATGACACAGCAGCTTTTCTTCTTGGAACTGAACCTGCTGCTCTACCGCAGCGTTTCTCAATTCGCGGGTTGTGTCCCAAAAGGGAGTCACAAGTACCTCTGAAAGGGTCACGAACAAACTTTAAAAATGGATTAACAAACTTTAAAAGTGGATTGTCTTTTAATGGAGAAAAACGTGGGCAAAGGTGGCTAACTGGTTCAATGACACAGCAGCTTTTCTTCTTGGAACTGAACCTGCTGCTCTACCGCAGCGTTTCTCAATTCGCGGGTTGTGTCCCAAAAGGGAGTCACAAGTACCTCTGAAAGGGTCACGAACAAACTTTAAAAATGGATTAACAAACTTTAAAAGTGGATTGTCTTTTAATGGAGAAAAACGTGGGCAAAGGTGGTTTTTCCCTTGCAGGCTGGCAGTGGCCCCCCGCATGCTCCACACATGACCTCCTACTCCAAACACCCACCCCCTGCCCCACACACTGGGGAGCTGGGGCGTGGGGGTGAGGGGCAGCAGGTCAGGAGTGAGGGGCATTGGGTTGAGACTGGCCATCAATCTTTACAAATGGGCCCTGGTACTAGAAAGGTTGAGAAGCACTGCTCTAGAGGCTCTGGGTTTCTCCTTGCTGCAGGGTGCCTTGGAATCTGACCTCCAGCCCTCAGAGGTGTGGGAGAGGTAGAAACTTTTAGCCCCCAGCAAGGGCCAGGTCATAAGCTTCTGCCCACAACAGCAGAAGGCCGCCAACCCCTCAACTATGACATTTTCCCTTCAGGGTCTACTAAGGTGTCAGAAAATAACTTTAATATCAGAAAAACTAGTCAACACAGAGGAAAAATACACTAGATCAGTGGGAGCCTACCTTTTTGGTAGTCATGCCCCAAATTAGCTCTGCAGCCTCCCCGAGTACCATTCCAATCCCCTTTCCTCTGCCCAATCTGCTGCTTTTTCTGCTTCCTACCTCATGTCAGCTAGGCTGCCTGCATGCCAGGCAGAGGCTGCCCATGCCACCTGTGGCAGTCTTGCCACAGTTTGGCCACTTCTGCACTAGAGAACAGGAAGCATTAAGGCTGAGTACAAATACAGGCAGTCCTCAGATTTACGACACTATTGGTTCCTGAAAACTGCGTCTTAAGTCAAAATGTCATAGCTCGGAGCCAATTTTCCCATAGGAACAATGTTGCAATTGGGGGAGTGGTTCCTTTATGATGCTCAATACGGTAAGCCTGTTGTGGTGGAAGAGGTTGGGGGGGGCGCAGATCAATGCCGCAGCAGTGAAGGAGGGATTGGGGCTGGGGCTGGGACAGGGAATGGGGCAAGCGCTGCCCAGCCTGGTGGGGGTGGGGTGGGGGGGCACAGTACAAAGGCTTGGCTCATCCAGGGGGGCATGGGGCAGGCACTGCGGTGCTGGGAGTGGGGGCTATGCCCTGCCACCTCTTGCCAAGTCAGGGCGGCAGTGTGGGGGGCAGCTCCCCTCACTGCACACCCCTTGTCCAGAGGCAGCACATCAGCTTCATCCTATGTCCACTCCGCCCCTGCTGGATGAGCAGCAGGAGGGCATAGTCCCTGCTTCCAGCACTGTCGTGCTTGCCTGGAGCAAGCCACACTTTTGTGTGTCCCCCTACCCGCCCCTGCACCCTGGCTGGGCCAGTGGCAGTAGGGCATAGCCACTGCTCGCAGCACCTCCACACCCGCCGGGAGTGCAGCACAGTGCAGCTCTGGATCCACCTGCCCCTTGCAGATCTGGGTTTACATGCCCCCCTGTGTGCTCCCGGACCAGCGTCATGCAGTGGCAAGAGCTGCCCCTCCACCGTGCGCCCCCTGGATGAGCTGTGCCTTCATTCCACACCCTCCCATCCCAGCTGGGCAGCTCTTGCCCCAGCCCCTGTCCCAGCCCCAATCCCTCTGGTGCCGGACCATTGATCTGCCCCCTCCCCTTCCACCACAACAGACTTACCAGCCGGACACAGCTGTATCGAGTGTTGTAAAGTTGAAACCTGCGTTGGAACCTCGAAAAAGGATGTCCATTTATAAAGGTCATAAGTGCTGTTTGTCAGAACTTGAAAAGTCATAAATTGAGGACTGCCTGTAGTCAAAAAGCCCAAGGCTCAATTGATTACATTTTCACAGGTTAGTCTGAGCTACGTAGACTGAACTGGTAAGCAAGTGACAGACATTCACTTTTGATTCTGGAAATGTAGTCACATACCTGCAGTCACTCAGACCAGAAGCTGGGGAGTGTTAGAGCATGTCTCCCTGCTCAGCTGCAGCAGACAGCTTGGGCCAAGGCTAGCTCTCCCACCTTGTGAGAGAGGTTCATGGGGGAGGTGCAAGCATCCTGGGATGCTGGGGGATTGTGAATTAACATGAATCTGGGGCGGGATCTGGGACAGAAGTACAATAAATCTATTTAACCTAAATCAGTTAAGTCTAATACTACATCCATCCAGGCTTATCTTAAACCAGTTTTGGCCATTTTGAAAGTGGTTTATGTGCACTGAAGTTCTGTTGTGTTACAGATCTGAACCTGTTTCTTATCACTTATACCAGTTTATGTGTAATTTGTTCCTAGCCTAACAGATGAGTCAAGAATTTAAATGGTTTATGACATTGCATGTTTTAACAATATATAAAATGCATCCTGCAAATGTACTTGTGCAGGGCATTTGCATGTAACCGTGTGCCATTCTATTTCATGCCTTTGCCACAAGGTTTCAAAATACTAAGATCCCTGCAGAGGACTCTTGCTCCATTTAGGGCAGTCCTGAATGATAGTTTCCCACGAGTTGACATCGATGTTGCATTTTTTAAGTTGGCCTTGAGGACGTCCTTGAAACACCTTCTTTGCCGTCCTCGTGAGCATGCACCTTGACTAAGCTGGAAGAATAAAACTTGCGTTGGGAGTCAGTCAGACATCCAGATAATATGGCCAGCCCAATGAAGTTGATGTCAGATGATCAGCACGTCAGTACTCACAGCGTTTGCTTGCAGGAGGATGCTAGCATTGGTGTGTCTGTCTTCCCCCTGGATTTGGAAGATATTCCACAGGCAGTGTTGATGGTATTTCTCTATTAGATGTCTCTGGTACGCTGTGCATATCTCAGCTCAGTACAGCAAGGTGAGGATCACGACTACTTGATAAACCTTGAGCTGGGTTTTGGATTGGATGTCACTATATTCTAACACCTGTTTCTTCAGGCCTCCAAAGGCTGCACTTGCGCATTTGAGGCAATGTTGGATTTCTTCGTTAATGTTGGCCTTCTGCAAGAGCTGGCTTTCACGTTAGGGAACATACTCAACATTCTCCAGAGTCTCACCGTGGATATGGATTACTGGACCTGGGGACTGTTCATTAGGAGCTTGTTGGTGGAGGTCCTTAGTCTTCTGAATATTAAATGTCAATCCCATTTTCTTATATGCCTTGGTAAAGAGATTGATGATTGCCTGAAGGTCTGTTTCTCAGTCTGGCAGACAACTATGGACAGTATATGAACAGAGGTTTGTTAGGCCTCTCTAGATCGACCAGGGATCTGTGATTTGAATGCATGCAAAAGGGTTAATCCCTTCAAAGTATTGGCCTGCGACCTGGCCCCACTCTGAAGCACGCCACAATCAATAAAGACTAGACACCAAAGTAAGGGTTAACAAGAATATCTATTCTAAAATAAGTATTCAAAGGTATCAACAAGAACAATTGAACAGGGAAACAAACAGTTAACAGAATGCTATATACATGAGAGTGCAGGCAAAAATCAGTACAGGCCAGTCACCAGTGGTGGGAACCAAGAACACTGACAGGCTGAATGGCCTGCTGTTAGGTCTCTATGAGGCAGAGGAGTTCCGTCCTTTCCTTCACATATAAAGTACTTGGAACCTCTGAGGGATGGGTGATATGTTACCCATCCCTTGGGAAACGAAGGTCGGTATGTTCAGGTGAGGCTCAGGTGTCTCCTGGTGCACTAATCCCCCACATGCCAATCAGCACCCTCACTACCAATCTTTTCAATCTCCCACACAGGCACTCTACTTACTATAAACTTTTCACTCAGACTCACTATTACTACTCTACATTGATTCAATTTCTCAGACTCCCAGTCACAACGCACAATGCATGCAGACCCCATGCACACAGTCAGTCATGCAGTCAGTCTCACCGTCAGTCACGCATACATGTACGCACGTGTGCTTGCCCACACTGAGGCGACAGTCGTGTCAGGATTTATGGTGCTCACGCCACCTGTCAATCATGCCAGTGGTCCAATCACAGTTCATTCATTCCAATCAATCACTGTCATTTAACATCATCATTGTCTTGGACCACTCATATTGATCATCATCACATAAATTTATTAATATAACTTTCCCACCTTTGTGTTATGTAACAGGGCTCCAATTGCACATGCTTAAGTCTTCTAAGTAGATCACAGCGTCATCAAGATCAGAAGTTTTGATGTTCCAGAAACCTATAACCTCTAGCCATCCTACACATGCATAGCTAATGTCATGACTACGCCAGGACTCATACTGTTTCCACAGGGAGCACACTTTAGAGCATCATCAGTGTACTGGAGTGTGTGGAGGGCAACAAAAATGGTGAAAGGGCTGGGGGACATGACATATGAGGAAAGACTGCGGGAACTGGACTTAGTCTAATGAAGAGGAGACCGAGAGGGGATTTAATAGCTGCCGTCAACTACTTGAAGGGGGTTCGAAAGAGAAGAATTCCCTTTCACTAATTAAGTAGTCAAATAAACTCCTGCAGTTCCCTGAAGTAACTCCCATTTAGTCGCCTGGACCAGCACAGTTTCCTAACAGTGTGCAAACCAAAATCAGTTCTCAGCCCCCACTCTTTGTTTAACCACAAAGTTTTCTACTGCAGAAAAGCAGTCCAGAGCAATTGCTCAAGAGTGATGAGGTCCATCTACAGAGAGCCAGCAACCAAGATGTAAACACCATGGAGTTCTTTATACAACTTTACACCAGCCACCATTGCCCAAAGAGAAAACTGTATGTTGTACTCGATGATTGTCTTAATTAGATAGGCTATCACTTTTTTGAGTCCAAACCATGACCACAGACTAGTGAGACTATTGTTTTGGAAATCTGGAGAGAAAAATAATGGCTGAAACTCATCTCTGCATCAGTGATACAATTCAGTATTAGACAACAAGTATGATACCTCCTTTCTTCTTGGAAAACTGGGTTTTTTTGGCAGTGTTCTGGAGTATGGCTAGTCCAAAATGTTAAATCAGTTGGGCCAGAAGATTGGGGCTTGGGAAATCCATGGTCAGTGGTGTGACGGGTGTGGTTTCCAAAGCAATACATAGGATTCATGGTGCCTGACAGGAGAGAAATCATAGCTTTTCAGCAGCTGAGCTTTCTAAACTGCAGGATCATTGGTGGAGTACTTGTGTTCAGTGTCTCAACCTCCCTTCAAGACCAAGAGTACAGTGAAAGGTCTTTACAGAATCACTATTGGAAAATTGACATGAAGGTAGGATGTCTGCAAAGTGCCTGATATGCTAGGTTGTGAAAACTTTAGGCTGCTTCCTGAGAAGATAAAAAAAAAAATCTCTATCCCTGAATAACATTAGTATTGGTAGTATTTCTGTCTTAATTTGGGGTTATCTACCATGCCCACACTTACTATGTGTCGTGGAAACACATGCAGCATACTTTTGGGTCAGGTCAGCAGAAGCTTTTATTTAAAAGAAACTACAGCTGTAGGGGGGATTCCAAAGTGACATGGATTTTCCAAGCACTTGGAAGGGGGTCCCCCCCAAGAGCAAAATCAGGAGGCTTATATACGTTTTAACAGTTGCTTACAACTCATGTGATCATATAGTGAAATTAGCATGAAAAGCGGCTATAATATTACTTCATTATTTCTTTGCTATAATCAGGATGGGAACTAATGGGGGAGGCGAGGTTAGTTCACAAACCTCCTTCTTGCACCTGCAAATCAGAGTTGTACATACTTTTTGCTATCTTCAAGGCCGCGGTGAGCGAAGCAGTTGCAGAGGAGTTACAAAGAACAAACACTTTCTCTTATCTGTTCTACTATACAGAGCCAGCAATTCTCCACAAAGCGGTTATGTCATCTTATAACTAAAATAATCAAAGTTTAAGGCATATATTTTTTCTGATTCCACAGTTCCCCCCCCTTTGAGACTATTTAGTCTCACTTTAGCCTTAAATTTTTATTCTCATGAGCCCCTCTATTTCATCATGCAGCCTTTCATGTTTTCT
>NW_005843286.1:13995-22373 GCF_000455745.1 Alligator sinensis
GCTGATGGGGCGCACCCAGAGAGTAGTGGTGGACAGGTTGTACTCAACCTGGTGAGATGTGAGCAGTGGGGTACCCCAGGGCTTGGTCCTCGGGCCCGCGCTATTTAACATCTTCATCAGCAACTTGGACGAGGGGGTGGAAAACACATTGTCCAAGTTTGCTGATGACACTAAGATGTGGGGTGAGGTGGACACACTTGAAGGGAGAGAGAGGCTGCAAATAGATTTAGACAGACTACAAAAGTGGGCAGACGAGAATAGGATGGGATTCAACATAGACAAACGCAGGGTGCTGCACCTTGGGAGAAGGAATCCACAGCATACATACAGGCTGGGGAGTTCCCTTGAAAGCACAGAGGCGGAAAGGGATCTCAGAGTCATTATTGACTCCAAGATGGACATGAGCCGCCAATGCCAGACTGCAGCCAGCAAGACCAGCCATACCTTGTTGTCGTGGAAACACACGCAGCATACTTTTGGGTCAGGTCAGCAGAAGCTTTTATTTAAAAGAAACTACAGCTGTAGGGGGGGATTCCAAAGTGACATGGATTTCCCAAGCACTTGGAAGGGGTCCCCCCCAAGAGCAAAATCAGGAGGCTTATATACTTTTTAACAGTTGCTTACAACTCACGTGATCATATAGTGAAATTAGCATGAAAAGCGGCTATAATATTACTTCATTATTTCTTTGCTGTAATCAGGATGGGAACTAATGGGGGAGGCGAGGTTAGTTCACAAACCTCCTTTTTGCACCTGGAAATCAGATTTGTACATACTTTTTTGTTATCTTTAAGGCCACGGTGAACGAAGCAGTTGCAGAGGAGTTACAAAGAACAAACACTTTCTCTTATCTGTTCTACTATACAGAGCCAGCAATTCTCCACAAAGCGGTTATGTCATCTTATAACTAAAATAATCAAAGTTTAAGGCATATATTTTTTCTGATTCCACATATGGTTGATGAAACTTTCCCAAAAGATGTAGATTGAAATATGGTACATGTACTCTTTAAAGCTGCAGTTGGGAAATCGGATAAATAACAGAGGATAGGACTCATCAGATGCTGTGATGCTGCTTTGGTCTTTTTAATGTAATAACCTATAATGTTAATTATGACTTTCAATTGACAACTAGATGTTTTGTTTTCTAGGTGATAGACGTTATAGTCTTGATAGTGTTAGGGTGAAAATCTTCTATGGAGATGGGGTGGGTGAAGGGTTGCATAAATCAGATATTCTATTTTTCAGGTAGTGGAGCTAGTATGGTGCTGGACCTATTGATCTTTTCCTTTCTGTGTTGGATCTTTTAATCCCTTGGGGAGTGGTTTCTGCATCTGTCTATATATACTCAGCTTATCCAGTCCTCAGGCCGTCTGCTCATACACCAGAGGATTGCACATGATTGAGTTCAACTGGTCTTAGTTTTCTTTTTCTGCCTAGATCAATATTATAGCTAGTTGTTGCTTTGGGCATGATCATAGGTTTACCTCTATTAAGGCATGTCAGCAAGATGATCACACTGTTGCAACAGAGACTCCAGCCAGTAGAGACAGCTACAGAAGCTGGGAGTGCTGTGCTAGAAGTGAGAAGAAAAAGGGCTCAGTGCAGAAAACTTCTTCCCAGCATGCTTGAACCTAGAATTGTGCAGGGAGACTGTTCTCTGGGACACTTGGACCCAAGTGGTTCCCCTCCTCCTTCCCTCACCTTCCCCCCAAAATAAGGCCATGGGGAGAGAGTGAAGAGCCAGATGAATACTCTACATCTTAGAAGCAGAAGGAGCCAAAGCAAGGACTTTTGGATTTTGAGGGAACTTGGCATTGTACTAATGGGACTTTTTCTCCTCTCTCCTGACAGGCTGTTTGTTCCAGGTTTCTCACTCACCCACTGCATCTTCACTTCAATATTTCTCCATATGTGTCCCTCTTACCCTCTTTTCCCCTGACCGGTCTCACTTCCCTCCTCTCCCCTTTTCTTCTCATTTAGCTTATTTATTTTGAATATCTGAAAGACCCTCTCCCTGTATAACTAGCTTGACACTTTGCTGGAGGCAAGGATATATGTGAATGATATCTTCTATTGGACCAACTACATGATTGGGATCCACTTAGGCAAGCTTTTGAATGCAATGTTGCCTCCTCCACAGCAGGGCTGTGAAATAGGAGAAAAGATTCCCAGTGTTAACAGACAAGCAAAGAAGGATGACTTCATCAGTGGAAGATCAAGACCTTTCAGAAGGGACGAGGGTTATCACCTGTAGCATGAAGAAAGATTATCTGGAATCAGGTTGATTATAATATGGCATGAAGTCAATATTCCACCCCACTTTCCTACCCTTTATATTCTAATTAGTTATTTCTATTTAGAAAGTCTGCTTTCTGCAGGCCCTTCATAGCATCTGATGAAGCATCTGCTTAAGAAAACTGATGTTATGCATCTCTGATTTAGTTAGTCTATAAGATGCAAATCTCCCCTGCCTTCTGCCTAATATCAGTGCTGCCATTAATGTTCACCCTGCTTTGGTTTTATATCTTTCTGTTGCCTTGTGTTGGTCTTGTCTATCTTAGCTTCCAGCCCCAAAGAATGTAAGACCTATCTGCTACTCTCTTATGGTATAATACCTCACAAACCAAAGCCTCATTCATGACTGGCCCTTAAGCATTACTGTAATAAATACAATAGATAATAATGCAAAAAAGCAGTCAAAGAGATACAGTTTGCTATGAATATATTTGGTGCCTGAGTTTCATAATATTTACAGAACATTTTGTCCTCAGAAGTGGTTGCTGGCCATTTCAACCCTGTGCAGTATGATGTAGAAAGTGAATAATACAAACTACGTAAGGCAATGGCTGATGTGCTGTGGAGCAGTAGAGCAACTATTTTCAATGCTAGATCTTTTATGACAGCAGTCTTCAGACATGGAGTGCAGCAGTGAAGTCTGGTACAGTGGAAGACCATGTGATGGCTAGCCTTCCTCTAAGTAAGCTTAATCACACAGCCGTGTCCTAAGTCCCCGTCTCTACTTGCTCTGCTAAAAACTCACAGATCTACCTCTTTACTCCAGATTTGTTTCTCTGTCCAAACTAAAACCTTGAGCTATCTCTCCAGATCCAGATCTTAGCTCAAGTTCATTATAGTTAAAACATGGTTCTGAATCCTACCTCCCACTCTCAGCATTTCCTTCCTCAATCACTGAACAGTGCATACTGGCCAGTATGTTGGAAGACCATAACCTGGGCCTTATTTTTAACTTGGGCCTTCTCTCTATGTCTTCACATCCATATTATAGCTAAATCTTGCAGTCATTCTGCATAACATCTAAGGCAGGGATGGGCAATTATTTCAGCTGGAGGGCAACTTAACACGTTTTGGTGAGCAGTTGAGGGCTGCAATGGTAGCCTAACCCCTTGACAGATGTCCTGCCCCCTGATTGCCATCTTGGGACCCAAAGCTGTGCTCCTAACCCCTGATTTTTGTCACCAGAACTCTCTTGCCTTGCCCCAGAAGTAGTCTTTTTGGGAGGCGGGTTGCCATCTTTAAACAGGAAAAAAAAAAAATCATATACTTAAAAAAAAAAAAATCTACAGGCACGCCTACACAAAATGTGTTACAGCACAGTAGCCTAGTTTACTGTGCAGTAAAAACCTTAATTGTGTGTGAGACAAATGTGAACTCTCTGACCAGCACAGTACTGGCCACCCACCTGTCTTTGGGCAACGCCACCCGCCAGCCACGCTTTGATTGTAAATAATAGAGTTGGTACTTAGGTAGGAGACTGCCCTTCAACTGCCCTATTGACAAAGGCCAAATGTACACGCTCTGACCACCCCACACGTGTCCCATACCTCTCAGATGTTCCTCTCAGCTGTGCTAAGCTCCGGCCTGAGGCTGGACCCAACTGATCATGGTATTGAGTCTCTTTCACTCTGCCCTGCTGGGGCCACACTCAGACTGCCTCCCTCTCACAGAGGCCTCTCACTCTCCACCGGCTCTCACCTGGTCTCTTTCATCCCGCCTTTCCTGGGCCTCACTCATATTGCCCCTTCTTTCCCACTCAGGCATCCCATATGGATGTCCCTTCTCCCTCTGTTATTATCATGTCACCCACTGGGTGGTGGGGGCAGGGTTTAGGTGCCCCAACCTGCCTTTCACCAGGATGGTCTGCAAACCTGGCATTTATACGGCCCTGCCCTGCCACAGGCAGGACCACCTGGCCTCTCTATCCCAGCAGGGTGCAGTTTTAGGTCATGCCCAGGACCACTAAAGCCTCCTCCTTCCCCATAGCCTCACCCTTACCTCCAGGCTGTTCTCAGAGCAGCAGCTCCTCTGGGGGATGTTGCTTCCTCGGTGTCTGGAAGCAAACGGCTGCACCCAGCCCTGCCGGCCTGGGGCTTAAGATGGCCTCTCATCAGGACTGGGCCACACTTGCCTGCTGCCTGATCCAGTTAGGACTGGGCCACACGCCCATGCCCTCCACCTGGGGTCCCAACTCATGTTGCTCTAGGGTAAGGTGGAGGTGCTGCACCAGTTTGAGGGGGTGGGTGTTTCAGTGCCCACATTTATGAGGCTCTGTCAAACAGGATGAGGGAGGGAGGGCATGACTGGTCAGTGCCACATAAAGGTCAAGGCCTTGCGGGCACAGTGGACCACTGTGACCGACCAGAGTCATTGGCCTGGCTGTGCCCACAAGACCATGACCATTATGTGGCAGCTGGCCAATATTTTGGTGCCCTGGGACCCAGGCCACAACTGTATGATTTATACCAGCACAGGTAGCCTGCCCTCGCCCTCGCACCTCCAGTGACAGAGGAAGGACCCTTGGACATGCAGTGCCCCATCCCACCCAGCTCTCTGACTGCAGCCTCCACCAGCAGCTCAAGGAGCCCTATCCAGTGCCTGCCACACCAGCTGCACAGCCCCAGGGTCAGCCATGAGGAATGGCCAGCCATGACACCACTGGCCGCCAGCAGTGCCAACTCCTTCCTGGGGTGGAGGGAGCCATTGAAGCTCAGGTTCCCAAACCAGGAATGTAGGTGCACCTGGGGCACCATGAGGATCATCATCAGCAGGATGTAATAGGTCAGGCACCTCTTGGCTCACAAACTGCTCATTGCACACCGCCTAGGCCAGAGTGGTGCGTGGCTGGCCCCAGAGCACCTCCACAGAGAGGCCCCCTGCAGGGAGGGAGGAGGCATGGACAGCTCCTCATTGCAGTTGTCCGGGAGCCCCTCTCACCACCCAACCTGGGCGCTGTGGGCCAGGCAGCAGTGCAGCAGAGTGATGGGCCTGCAGGGGGAGGGGAGTGAGGCCTGGAGCCATGGCAGTAGGTGCTGCCAGAAGCCTAGGCTGTCCCACTGTGGGAAGGGGTGAGGGAGGCAGGCTGCCCGTGGCCAGCACCCAATGGCCCTCCAGCCCCAGGGGAGTGCACAGGGATGGGGGGCTCAGCCAGTGGCTGCCTGTCCAGCCCAATTTTTCCATGGTCCCTGAGCACCCGTGCACAGCTAACCCCAATCTGAGGCCGGGCAGTGCACAGACCCTAGTGCAGAGCATCTTATTTCTGAAATGTTGCAAACTCATGAAAGGCTTCTGTCTCATGGCTCTGCAGATCTAGCATCTGGATGTAGGGGAGAGGCCACAGTGGCCAGTAGGGATGCTGGCTCAGGGTCACCAGGGTCCTCTGGATGTGTTAGCTGCGCCAGAGGCACACCATGGACCAGACCTTCCTCCAGTGGCTGATGGCAGTGGTGGAGGAGTGGGAGGAGAATGCTCAGGCCTGGTGGGTAGAGGACATGGTCCACCAGGAGTGGTGGTGGGCAGGGAACATAATCCAGGAGGAGACATGGGACCAAGCTGACCAGCAGTTCTGGGCCAAGCTCTTGTTCCTCAAGCGCCAGTGGATCCAGGTTGTTTAGGAGCAGAACACCATCCTGAGCTGGGCAGTGCAGGCCATGGACAATGACCATCAGGTCCTGGACAATGTCTTGGGCCTGCTAGTCTTGTTCATACCCACTGATGCTGAACCCACATCCCTACCTCTCCAGGCCCCCTGGCAGCTGCCTGCTGCCCCACAGCAGGCCCCCGCCTGGGCCTGGAAGGAGGTCCTCCACCTCCTCCAGCTGGCAGGAGCCCCTGGCTCAGCCCCCACTCCAGGTCTGCCGCCATCCAGCCCCCGCCCCTTGGCCTGCTGCTCACCCCAGCTTCACATGGGTCCAGAGTGGGAGCAGGCAGCAGCAGAGCCAGGACTACATGCCACCCCAGGTGGCCACGGATAGCTCCTGGTAGAGGGTGAGCTGCCTGTGCCAGAGGACCAGTGGTAGCCATTGCCCCGGGGCAAGCCCCCTGCCTGCCACCTGCACTATGGCATCTACACCCATGGGGGAACAGCCAGAAGCTGGGATGCTGGCTGCCTGCCCCAAGGCTCTGCCCCCTAGGCACCCACAGCCCCCTACTCTGGGACACCAAAAAAACCCTTTGTAAATAGTTTGCACAGGGAAGAGGGTTTTTTATTGGTGAGTGGTGGAAGGGTTCTGTTTGTTGAGTGGGGAGAGGAGAGAGAGTTCTGTGTTGAGGGAGGGGTCATGGTGTGTGATGTAAGGGGAATAAAGACTTGTTCAGATACTTGTCTGCAATGAGAGTGGCACTGGGGGTGGGCAGGAAAGGCGGGCTAGAGCAGGGAGTGCCAGAGGAGGTGGGCAATTAAAGCCTCCCGCACCCAGTGCCCTGACCCCACTGGCAGGTGCACAGCTCTCCTGGTGCTTCAGCAGGGGAGACCTCTCACTGACATACAGGTGGTGCTCCCGCCGCCAGGCATCCTCTGCCTGTTGGGACACCAGGCCTTGTGGAACACCTTCTCCCAGGCCTTGCAGATGTTATGCAGCACACAAGCTGCAACAATGACACATGGGAGGTTCCCAGCGACCTCGAGTTGGGCCATGAAGCAGTGCCAGCAGCTCTTGACGTGGGTAAAGGCACACTAGACCAGGGTGGTACCATGATGGTGCCCAGCTCCAGATCTGGCAACCCTGGTGTGAAGTGCCCGCTCTCTACCAGTCCCACCAGGCTGGAATTCCAAAACATGCGGGTGTCGTGCACACTGCCCACCCAGCTGGCGCTCACATGGGTGAATGCACCGTGGTGGTCCACGATGACCTATAGGATCACAGAGTGAAATCCTTTGTGGCTGTAATAGGGGCAGTCCCCATAGGGTGGGCAGGTGACTGGGATGTGGGTCCCATCAGGGCCCCAATACATTTGGGGAATCCCAATGCATGGGACCCTGCCACCACCAGCAGGATGTCATGGATGTGGAGCACAGTTTGCCCCAGCACATCCTGGAGGTCCCCATCTACCTGCAGGATAGGCTCCCCAGCAGTGGCCTTGCCCATGCTGAACAGGTGTCCAATGTACCGAAGGCTGGCAGGCATGGCCAGCTTCAGCAGTGCAAAGTTCAGCCAGGTGTTGGTGGGGACAGCTGGGCACATGCCAGTGTCCTGCTGCTTCAGGTTGGGCTGGAGCTGCTGAAGCAGGCCCTAGAAGGTGGCCCAAATCATGCGGGAAATGTCCACCCACTGCTTGTCATCCCAGGTCTTCTGGACAACGTGCAGTCAACAGTCCCAGCTGGCATGGCAGACCCCGAGGTGGCAGGTCTGGAGACCCAGGAGAGTGATGGTGGCCCTGGTGGGGGCATCATGGAGCCCCTCATTAGTGTTCCTGGCAGTAGCAGCTCTGCGGCAGTGGTCCTGGGACAGCACGCTGCAGGCAGGCAGGCAGTCGTTGGTCATGGGGGAGCCAGGTGGGGTGAGATGGCTGTGGGCAAGGCAATGGTTGGCATGGCAGGCTAGCAGGGAAATTGCTGTGGCCAGCAGGATCGCGGGGCACTGGTCATTTCTGGCTGGACCAGGGGCTGGAGCAGCCATACCATGGGGAGGCATAGTAGCCAAGGATAAAGCTGCCATGTGCTATCCCTGTACATGGCACACTGCTCCTGGGCAAGGAGGGGGCTGGCCAGAGAGCAGAGAGTGGGGCTGTCTTTTAAAGAGGGCTGCCAGGTGCTGGCAGCTGCAGCCGTAGCCTAGAGCTCCCCCCAGTGTCTGTAGGGGTCCATTGTAGAGAATTGGGAGTATATCTTCCTAATTACAGTATAAGTAGACACCTACCCAAAAACCCATACTCCAGTTTAGCTTACACCACAGTAAATTTGGGCCAGAGTAAATGCATGTGTAGATGCACCTTACTATAACTTACTTTAATTTTATTTTTAAAAATATTTTTGTCCTGATTTATGTGTATTTGCATAGTGTATCTAGAAACAATTTAATAGGTTAAAATGCAGTCTTATTCTTATATATTGTGTGTGGGGGGGGGTGTGAGTGGGGTGAG
>NW_005843286.1:22616-55728 GCF_000455745.1 Alligator sinensis
GGGGGGGTGGGGGCCTCGGAGTCCCTGGAGTGTGTGAGTCCCTGGAACTGCATGTGGTGGCAGCAAGTGGGGCCACCCACTCCTGGCCCTATAGCACACAGCTCCCTGCACTCCCACCCTAGTCCCCGGCTGTAGGTGGTGGCAGCATGCTGGCCAAGCCCCACCCAGCCCAATAGCAGTCCCACCTCAGTTCCCAGCCACACATAGTGGCAGGGTGTGGGGCCAGCTCCACCCAGCCCCATAGCATGCAGCTCCTATGCTCGCATCCCAGTCCCCAGCCGCAGATGGTGGCAGTGTGCAGGGCCAGCCCTACTTGGCCCCGTAACATGCAACTCCTGCCCAAGTTCCTGGCTGCATGTGTCGGCAGCATGCAGGCCCACCCAGCCCAGCCCAATAGCTCTCCTGCCCGAGTCCCTGGCTACACATGGCGGCAGCGTGCAAAGCCAGCCCCAGTCGGCCCCATAGCGTGCAGCTCCTGCACTGCTGCAGTGTGCGGGGCCAGCCCAGCCCCATAGTGCACCTTTGCTAACAAATAAAGCTGTCTTCCAGGCTCTCAGTATTTTGAATATCCCTTTTTCTGGCTTTAACAAATGAGTCTTGCCCTACTGATATCCATGCAGAATACTGCTGCAAAGCTCATTATGCTAGTGTGTTACCCCTCTCTGCATCTCTCCACTGGTTTCCTCTTCAATACTGCTTTAAATATAAGATGCTAGGCTTTGCTTTCAAGGCCCTTTACATCCTATGCTCTCTCTGCTCATCATTCCTTATTTAATATTAGGAGGTCATCTTCCAACCAATCAACCTCCAGTGCTCACTAGCAACTTTGTGTTTTCTCTTTTATCACCCTCATGCTTAAAAGAAACACTCCTTTCACATCCACAAATCCACCCCATCATTACCTGATGCATGTCACAAAATAATGGTTCTCTTAAGCTTGTATATTAATCATCAAGAAGCTCAGAGATACCTATTTCAAACCAAAAAATTACCACCAAATAAATAGCTTTCATAACATGGAGAAAGACAAAGTGCAGTCTTTTAAAAAAAATAATATTTTCATGTCCAAACAAAAAAAGAGTTAAGAATAATTTCATGTTGCAGCTATACATATAGTCCAATAAAAGGTATCACCAAAAATAGGCTCTTTCCTGTTTGAATATTTCCCGGATCATCACAGCAAAGTCAGTTTATACATTGTTGCCATTGAGATTTATTTTGGGGTGGGTGGAGCTTCCCTCCTGCAGGGCACTGAATAACTCATCTGCCATCCGGACCCATGAGGTTTGCTGCCTCCCAGGGGCTCACATCTGAAATGCAGCAGAGAGGATCCCCAGGCTTGTCCGGCCCTCCAACTACTACCCCATGCTCCTCATCCATGTGGGAACTAATGACCTGCCCAGGAGTAATCCAGACTGGGTCATGAGCAACTACAGGGCTCTGGGGGTTGGGCTTAATGGGTTGGGAGCCCAGGTAGTCTTTTCTTCTGTGCTCCCTGTTGCAGACCGCGATCCCAGAAGGGAAGGATGAATTGAGGAAGTGAACCAGCAATTCTGTTGCTGGTGCCACCAAGAAAGCTTTGGATTCCTTGATCACAGCGTGTACTTCAGGGAGAGAGAACTGGAAAGGATGGCATTCACCTCACAAAGAAAGGTAGGTTCCTGTTCGCAGCCAGGATGACCAATCTTTTGGACAGGGCTTTAAACTAAGATTGCTGGGGGATGGGGATACATAAATTCAAACATGTCCAGGGACCAACATACAAGTAAGCCCAGTAGAGAGGGACAATGAGAGAACCACTCTTGTGGGAGCTGAGAGAATAGTTCTGCATCAGCAGGACGGGAAGATGAGGGCCTCAGTAGGAGGACTCAGGTGCCTATATACTAAAGCCAGGAGCATGGGGAACAAGCAGGACGAGCTAACCCTCCTACTCTCCAGTGTGCATTATGATCTAGCAGAGATTATGGAGACCTGGTGGTACTCCTCACACGACTGGAGTGTAGCTATAGAGGGTTAAACCCTGCATAGAAGGGACTGGGTGGGGAAAAAAAGGGGGAGGCATTGCCCTCTATGTGAAAAAGCAGTACATCTCCTTGGAGGCTGACATCAGCTCCAAAAATGGACAGCTTGAAACCCTCTGGGTCAAGGTGCAGGAGGGTCGCAGCAAGAGAGACCTAACTGTAGGTGTATACTACAAACCATCAAACAAACTTGATCTGGGGTTCACCCAAGAATTGACTGAGGGTGCGTGTGCATGGTCGTTGTGGCGGACCACCTTTGGGGTGCTCACCACTTTAGGGCTCTCAGAGGCTCTGAGGGGAGCCTGCTTGGAGGAGGAGCAGCAGGGGAAACACCCCCCATGTACCATTTAAAGGGGGAAGGAGTGTGGCAGGGCACTGTTGGTGCCTGCCACTTTAAGACTGGGGCCAAGCAGCCAGCAGGTATTTAATTGTGGCAGCAATTTTAGAACTCTGGCTGCCCATATAAACAGGGCAGTTCACTGCTGGCAGCCCAGGCAGCAACATTGCCTGGCTGCGAGGCTTCATGTATCAGCCTGGAGGTAAGGGTGGAGCTGTAGGGGATGGCTAGGAGGCTTCTGGTCCTGGGTATGACCTAAAACTGCACCTTGCCAGGGGACTGGGTGGCCTGGTGGGGCTTTCAGTGGCGCAGGAGCCCCCAGGAAATGCCAGGCCAGTTACCACCCCGGTGAAAGGCGAGAAGGGGCACCTTAACCCTATCCCTCACCTTTGGGTGGGTTTGTGTAACACCGGAGGCAGTGGGGGGCCAGGCATGGCTGCGGCTACCTGAGCCCTGTGGGGTGCGAGACCCTGAGACACCCTGAGGAGGGAGGGTGGGGGCCAGGCACAGCTGCGGCCACCTGAGCCCTGTGTGGGGTGCAAGACCCGGAGGAAAGGTAGTTGGGTCCAGGCAGAGTAACCCCAAGTGAGGGGGGTGGTGTGGAGCCCCAAGTGAGGGGAGTAGGCCAAGGTAGATCTTCGGACACCTGAGGCTGAAGTTTGGGCCAGAGGCTGAGTAAAGGGGGCTCAGCCCAAGAGAGAGAGAGACGAGTCCTGACCCCGGTAAGTCCTCCATTGCTGGCTGAGTGTGGGTTGAAGTCAAGATCTTAAGTAGCACCATGACCCGCTGCTCCACGGGGGGAGTGAGAGTCCCCTGTGAGACCCTGGAGCACCAAGCATGGTGTGAGGTACCCCAGCTCCTGCAACCAGGAAACCAGACCCTCAGAGAGGGTGGGCTAGTGGCAGAGGCCTGAGGTAGAATACCCCTCAACTGGTCAATGCTGGGGACAGGAGAATGGTCAAAAGGGCCAGGGGATCACCGCGACGGACGCCCAGAGCTGCGGGCCTGGGGTCCCAATTGGCCTTGGAGATGAGGCCAGGGCCTGTGTGACCGAAGGTCCCAGGGGGACCATGCCCGAGAGGGGAAATAGCCTTAAGGAGCTAGGTAGCTCTAATAGAGGCGGAGTAGGCCGCCTGAATGGAGGGATCAAAGAGGGGCCCTGAGTGGAGGATTCTGGAGCTCAGTGTGGGGCTGGTGTGATTAGCAGCTGAATGCCATCTACGAGGCATGGGCTGCGGTGTAGGGGAAGTACGGAGCTGCAGATAGCTCCCCCTGGCATCGGGGCATGAACGGGCAGCCTCCCGCCTTAATTAACATCTTAATTAAGAACAAGACGTGGCAGGAGAGTCAGGTGGGGGGCATGCCCAAAGGCAAGTGGGGAACCTAGCATTGTGGCTAGGTGGGGAGTCCCGCTTTGCCAGTCGTCATGGGTGATTTTGATTATCCAGACATCTCCTGAGAGGAACACTCAGCCAAGCTGGAATGGTTGCGATCCGTCCTGACCTGTGTCAAGGAGCATTTCCTGACTCAGGAGGTGCATGGGCCAACCAGAGGTGATGCTCTGCTAGACTTGGCCCTGGCCAAAGGAGGCGACCTGGTGACCGACTTAAATATAGAGGGAAGTCTGGGTGACAGCAACCATGAAACCATCATATTCACTGTCCGATGTAAGGCAGACAAATCAGGTAGCAGGATTGAAGAGTGGTTGTTCCTTAAGGACATGATCCTTGAAGCACAAAGGAAGTGCCTTCCTATGTGGAGAAAAGGTAACAGAGGGCTGGGAAGTTCTCTTGGCTAAACAGGGAAATCACGGTCCTCTTAAGAAAGAAGAAAAAGGCTTATAAATAATGGAAACACAGAGTGGGCTTCAAGGAGGACTATTCCACAATGGCCCGCATTTGCAGGGGACAGATATGAAAGGCTAAAGTGGCGACTGAACTTAGATTAGTAATGAGAATCAAGGACAACAAGAAGTCCTTCTTTAGGTACATAGGAACAGGAGGAAAACAAATGGGAATGTGGGGCCATTGCTCAACAACTTGGGAGAGCTGGTTATTGGCACCCAGGAGAAAACTGAACTCCTGAATGACTACTTCACCTTGGTCTTTCACCAGACCAAGGGGAAAATCATGCCAGGTAGAGTAGAGGATGAGCACAGTAGGAATAATTGCCTTCCTACTATTGCCATAGAATTGGTGTATGACCAATTAATAAAATTAGACATATACAAGTCAGCAGGACCAGATGATCTTCATCAGAGTGTGCTGAAGGATCTGGCCAAATTCATTGCGGAACACCTGGCAAAACTCTTCCACAACTCGTGGTGCTCTGGAGAAGCCCCTGAGGACTGGAAGAGGGCCAATGTTATGCATCCACAATAAGGGCAGAAGGGAGAACTTGGGTAACAATAAGCCAATCAGCCTAACTTCCATCCTAGGAAAAATCCTAGAAAAGTTCATCAAGGAGTCTATCTGCGATAAGCTTGCAGAAAGTAAGATTCTGAATGACAGCCAGCATGGCTTCATCACGGGCAGGTCTTGCCTTACCAACCTCATCTCCTTCTATGACCAGGTAACTCACCACCTGGACACAAGAGAGCAGGTTGACATTGTATACCTTGACTTCCAAAAGGCCTTTAATTTAGTATTTGACGATGTCCTCACGAGAAGATTGAAGGATTGTGGGCTTAACTCTGAGACAGTCAGGTGGGTGCGAAAGTGGCTGCAGGTTAGGACCCAGAGAGTCATAGTGAACGGATCTGTGTCATCCTGGCAAGAAGTGGGCAGCAGTGTCCTACAGGGGTCATTGCTCATTCCAGTACTTTTCAACATCTTTATTAATGATTTGGATGTGGGGATGGATTGCTCACTGGCCAAGTTTGCGGACAACAACAAGTTATGGGGGAGTGTGGTCATGCTTGAAGATAGGCTACAGTTACAGGCAGACCTAGACAGGCTAACAAGTTGGGTGAATCGGAACCTGATGAAGTTCAATGCTGAGAAATGTAAAGTGCTCCACCTTGGGACAGGCAACCCCCAACACACCTACAGGCTTGGTGGCACCAAACTGACTAGCACCACGAATGAAAGGGACCTGGGGGTAATAATAAACCACAGTATGAATATGAGCCAGCAGTGTGATGCTATAGCCAGTAGGGCAAATAATTCTCAATTGATGCATCTCCAGCAAAGCCAAGGAGGTGATTAGTCCACTCTACTCAGCACTAGTGAGACTGCATTTGGAGTACTGCGTCCAGTTCTGGGCACCACACTTGAAACAAGGACACGGACAAGCTTGAGAGAGTCCAAAGAAGAGCCACCCATATGATCAGTTTTAAAAGGCAAGCTATATGAAGAAAGGCTGAGGGATCTGGGGCTCTTCAGCCTGAGGAAATGAAGGCTGATAGGGGACCTGGTAGCAGCTTACCGCTACACTAGAGGAGTAAATCAAGGGCTCAGTGAGCAGCTGTTCACTAGGGCATCCAAGGGGAAAACCAGGAGTTATGACCACAAACTCCTGGAAGATCAATTCAGGCTCAACATTAGGAAAAACTTCACAGTCAGGGTGTCCAGACTGTGGAATAAGCTCCCCCGAGAGGTGTTGCAATCATCTACCCTGGAAATCTTCAGGAGGAGACTAGACAGTCACCTTGCTGGGGTCACCTGACCCCCAGTTATCTTTTCTGCTTGGCGCAGGGGGCTGGACCTGATGATTTTCAAAGGGCCTTTCCAGTCTTACAATCTATTAATTTTTTTATTGACAGGGAAAAAAGCCTCCAAAGGCCACTAACAGTACTGTATAACCTAAGTATTTTGTTCATTTAATGTATAGTAAAATGGCATTATCCGTGAATCTATGAGAATCATAAGTTTAGGGCTAGAAGGGAACTTGTAGAAAATCTATCCTGTTCTTGATTTTTTTTTAAAAAGAACTATTTTGTATTTGCAGGTAGGGGAAATAGCCTTTAAAGAGAAAACACCACCGCCGCCCACCACCCTACACTGTCTGGTCAGTGCGCAGCCGCCCCCCACCCTCCCTCCGTGTCCAGCCAGAAACCCTGGTGCCTCAGGTAACTGGCACTTTAGATTACTGGCAGAAAACAGGGCTTTTATTGTACATTCAAAAAACACTACCACAGAATACATTTCAAATAATAACAAAAAGACTTTAATTAGGGATCCTAAGCCATGTAGTGATTGAACAGGAAGACTGTGTTTGAGAATGAAACTCCTTTTCTTGTTCTTGCTACAGGCTCCGAGTAAACAGTCGGCTCACTGCACTCTTTAGCAGCCTACATGACAGACAGTCTTTTCAAAATGGTTTAAAATCTTGAAATAAAAGCTGCGTGTGATTTACTAAACAGTTAAAGTACTTGAAAGATTTAATAGGTGAGAAAATGTGTGTGGGGTCTAGGGGATCAGTTTCAGGTAATTCGTAAACACCAAAACAGACTTTCATAGCACTTCCAAGAAATTTATTGTGGCTAGAAACCAAGAACAAGAAATTTCAGACAGAACCTGCAGCAGTGGGGAACATGATTTTTTTTAGTTAGTTATGTGATGAGTTTTATTCTTTTTTACTTTTGCTTTTACATTGTTCTGGTTTTGGGGACATTAAGCACATATAATCCTGAAAATAGCTATTTAAGAAAATAGGCTCAGGTGGCCTTTACCTATACTGTCAAAACTATATTTCTAATAGTGTTTGAAACCAAACTTTTAGGAAAAGCTGTTTATACTCATTGGCAGGGTTTTGTGTGTAAATATGTAATAATGATATTTCATTGTATAACTTGTTCTTAATATGTATTTTTACATTGATCTGATTTGATATGACCAGTTGTTAGTTCAGTATCCCATCTCAGCCTTGGCCAAATCTGCCTGCTTTGAAAGATGATGCTAGATTCCTCAGCAGATATGCATGGAATAATTTGCTCTTCTGACAAGTTTCATTTTGATTGCTAATTACATAGAAATTGGCTTGTATTTTGTTGTTTAATATCCCTTTTCCATAGGTAACTGTAATTATAACAACTCTGGATATTCTTGATATCTATGTAAATATCTGTTCCCCCTTCTAATAAACTGATTATATGTCATATGAAAATGAAAAGAGGAAATAAGAGGAGAGAAAGTATATCAAGATCTTTAAAACAAGAATAAGGACAGTCAATGCAATTTAAATGTGAGAGGTTTAAAACTGACCAAAAGACATTCTAAGACAAAAAAAATTCTCAAACTTTTCAGCTTGTCTTCACATGAGAGTTTTTCCAGACCTTTAATTATTCTCTTTTCTTCATTTTAACCCCCTTCCAGTTCTGCAAGATCCCTTTTGAGATGAGATTTCCAATAACACGCACACTAATTGTTGAGAGTCCACATTATTGACTTTTGTAAAGCTATTATAATACTTTTGATCGTGATTCTCCATTACATTCCTTATACAGCAAAAATCTTGTTAGCTTTTTGCATGTAGAACAGAGATTTTCACTGATAATGGTGTCCTGAACTCGCCCATACTAAAAAAGAGGAGGTTCAGAGTAGCAATCTCTTCAACATTTACAATTATGAGTCCTTGGCAGTCCCTCAATATGAGGATGACAATCTTCTAGTCAATAGGGAATTCATCAATTAGTTTAGAGATTACTGAAGACCAATCCAAGATGTGCACGTTTGACTGCAGACATGGCATATCATTTCAGAAGGAAGGAGTGGATCCTGGTGAATGGGCCACAGCTCTTTCTCTTTGTCTGTCTCACATATTCACCTCCACAGTGAGGCAAGTTTGCTCAAAATGGTTGATGCTTTGTCATATTTTATGGAACAACTGGGGACAATTCAGTGCTCACATCTCCCAGGTATTGAAGTTAATATCATATTTCTTCAGACTGGCCTTCAAGGTGTCCTTCAATATTTTCTTATGCCCACCCATAGAGCAGTGACCATCGGTGAGTTGGGAGTACAGGACCTGTTTCAGGAGCCAGTTGTCAGGCACTCTTATGAAGTGTCCTGTCCAATGGAGCTGGTGCTGTATAAACATGGCTTCAAAATCTGGTGACATTTGCTTGAGCCAAAATGCTTGCATTTGTTCTTCAGCCCTTCCAGTTTATATTCAGGATTTTTCACAGACCTCAATGATGGTAACGTTCCAAGGCTTTCAGTTGTTTCTGATATGTTTCAGGTATCCAAGTTTTACACCCATGCAACTGAATAGGGATGACAACAGCCTGGTAGATGAGAAGTTTGGTTTGGGTCCTGATATGTAGTGATCATCAAAAAGACAATTTTGGAGATGCCCAAAGGCAGCAGTGGCAAATTTTATTCAGTGCTGAATATCACCATTTATGTTTACTTTTTGGGAAAAGTGACTACCCAGGTAGGGGAAATGCTCAACATTCTCCAAGGATTGCCCTCTAATTGTGATATGTTGGGGAGTATCTGGTTAGTTTGGGGTGGATTGGTAAAATATCTTGGTTTTTGTGAAGTTAATATGAGTACCTATGGATGTGTTTGTTCACGTTCTAATTTGAATGTGTTGGAGCAGACTCAATTAATCAAATCTGCTCCATCTTCTAGATAGAACACTCCAGTGTTGCCTCACCATCATGTATATTAATCCATTGCGCATTTCAAAATGGCCACAGGGGCACTAAATCTGAACCTCATCAAATGAGCTTTAGATGAAGTGTACCAGAGCCCTTTTGAAATGGGCAGGGGTTTAATACACATGACAGTTAGCCGTTTTAATTAGAGTGGTTGTCCGGGAGCCACTCTAATTAAGACACCCTCCCCCCACGCAGCCCGTAAGTCCTTGCATTTCATACACTTCACAGAAGCAGTTCAGTGACCTAGAGCTCTTCATTTGAGCGGACACAATTAACACAATCATCAGCATACGGAAGATTGGTAATGGAGGTGTTGATATCTTGGATTTGGAATGTAACCTGTTAATAAAGCGATACTCATCCATGCAATACTGAATGCTGACTGCAGATGGAAGTCTATCAGCAATAAGATACAGAATAGCTGCAATATAGATGGAAAAAAGTGATGGTGCAATCATGCATTTTTGCTTGACTCCAGTTCTGATAACAAGAAGTCCTTCTTTAGGTACATAAGGAACAGGAGGAAAACAATGGGAGTGCGGGGCCATTGCTCAACAACTCAGGAGAGCTGGTTATCGGCACCCAGGAGAAAGCTGAACTCCTGAATGATTACTTCGCCTCAGTCTTTCACCAGACCAAGGGGAAAACAATGCCAGGTAGAGTACAGGATGAGCATGGTAGGAATAATCGTCTTCCTACTATTACCATAGAATTGGTGTATGACCAATTAATAAACATACGTTCTTTAGACATACAGGGTTTAGATTTAGTGCCCCTGTGGCCATTTTGAAATGCGCAACAGATTAATATATGTGATGGTGAGAGAACACTGGAGTGTTCTATTTAGAAGATGGAAAAACATGGAAGAGGGCCAGTGTGGTCCCCATCTTCAAAAAAGGGAGGAGGGAGGACCCAGGCACCTATAGGCCCATTAGTCTTACTTCGATCCCGGGGAAGCTCTTTGATAAATTATCAAGGAGCACGTCTGTGAAGGGCCAGCAGCAGGGATGATGCTCAAGGGCAACCAGCATGGTTTCATTAGGGGCTGGTCCTGTCAGACCAACCTGATTGCCTTCTACGATCAGGTCACAAAATCATTGGACGCAGGTGTTGCGGTGGATGTAGTCTTTCTGGACTTCAGGAAGGTCTTTGACACTGTCTCCCACCCCAGTCTCATTAAAAAGCTAGGCGACTGTGGCATTGATGCCTACGCAGTCAGATGGATAGCAAATTGGCTGAGGGGCTGCACTCAAGAGAGTTGTGGTGGACGGGTCATATTCGACCTGGAGGGATGTGAGCAATGTAGTCCCCCAGGGCTAGGTCCTTGGGCCGCCACTGTTCAATTTCTTTATTAGTGACTTGGACGAGGGGGTGAAAAGCACCCTGTTTAAATTTGCAGATGACACCAATATATGGGGTGAGGTGGGCACGCTAGAAGGGAGGGACAGGATACAGCTGGCCCTGGACAGGTTACACAGGTGGGCAAATGAAAATAGGATGGGATTCAATACTGACAAGTGCAGGGTGCTGCACTTGGGCAGTAAGAACCAGCAGCATACCTATAAGCTGGGGAACTCTTTTCTCAAAAGCACAGTGGCAGAAAGAGATCTTGGAGTCATTATCGATTCCAAGATGAACATGGGCTGCCAATGCGAGGACACGGTCAGCAGGGCTAACTGCACCTTGTTGTGCATCCACAGATGCATCACAAGCAGGGCCAAGGAGGTGATCCTCCCCCTCTCTGCGACACTGGTCAGGCTGCAGTTGGAATACTGTGTCCAGTTCTGGGTGCCGCACTTCAGGAGGGATGTGGACAGCATTGAGAGGGTCCAAAGGAGGGCCACTCGCATGATCCAGGGACAGCAGGGCAGACCCTACAGGGAAAGGCTACGAGACCTTAACCTGTTGAGCCTTCACAAGAGAAGGCTGAGGGAGGACCTGGTGGCCATCTATAAACTTACTGGGGGGACCAGTGGGGAATGGGAGAGACCTTGTTCCCCCGAGCGCTGCCCGGAATAACAAGGAATAACGGCCATAAGTTGTTAGAGAGTAGGTTCAGACTAGACATTAGAAGGCGCTACTTCACAGGGCAGCTAGGATCTGGAACCAACTTCCAAGGGAAGTAGTGCTGGCTCCTACCTTGGGGGTCTTTAAGAGGAGGCTTGACGATTACCTAACTGGGGTCATTTGAGCCCAGTTTTCTCTCCTACCCAGGGCAGGGGGTCAGACTAGAAGATCTGCAAAGTCCCTTCTGACCCTATATCTATGAATCTATACAAGTCAGTGGGACCGGATCATCTTCATCCAAGAGTGCTGAATGAGCTGGCCGAAGTCATTGTGGAACCCCTGGCAAAACTCTTCCACAACTTGTGGCACTCTGGAAAAGTCCCTGAGGACTGGAAGAGGCACATCCATAATAAGGGCAGGAGGGAGGACCTGGGTAACTATAAGCCAATCAGCCTACCTTCCATCCTAGGGAAAATCTTAGAAAAGTTAATCAAGGAGTCTATCTGCAATAAGCTTTCAGAAGGTAAGAATCTGAATGACAGCCAGCATGGCTTCATCGCAGGCAGGTCTTGCCTTACCAACCTCATCTCCTTCTATGACCAGGTAACTCACCACCTGGACACAAGAGAGCAGGTTGACATTGTATACCTTGACTTCCAAAAGGCCTTTGATATAGTATCCCATGATGTCCTTTTGATAAAATTGGAGGATTATGGGCTTAACTCTGAGACAGTCAGGTGGGTGAGAAACTGGCTGAAGGATCAGAGGCAGAGATTTGTAGTGAACGGATCTGTGTCATCCTGGCAAGCAGTTGGCAGTGGTGTCCCACAGGGGTCAGTTCTTGGTCCAGTAATTTTCAACATCTTTCTTAATGACTTGGATGTCGGGGTGAAGAGCTCACTGGCTAACTTCATGCACAACAGCAAGTTATGGGGAAGTGTGGTTATGTTTGAAGATTCATAGATTCATAGGCATTAGGGGCTGGAAGGGACCTCATGAGATCATTGAGTCCAGCCCCCCCGCCATAGGCAGGAAGTCAGCTGGGATCAAGTGACCCCAGCAAGAAATATATCCAGATGTTTTTTGAAAGAGTCCAGAGTAGGTGTTTGCACCACCTCTGGGGGGAGACTGTTCTAGACATTAGACACTTGCACCATAAAGAACTTTTTTCTTATGTCTAGTCTAAATTGGCCTTTCTGGAATTTTATGGCTGTTAGACCTGTTATCCCTTGGGGAGCTCTGGTGAACAGCTGTTCTCCCAGGTCCTGATGTACCCCTCTTATATAACTGTAGGCTGCTACCAAGTGCCCCCTGAGCCTTCTGTTTCCAGACTGAAGAGTCCCAAGTCCCTCAGCCTCTCCTTGTACAGCCTGCCCTCCAGGTCTTGGATCATACAAGTGGCTCTCCTCTGGACTCTCTCAAGCTTTTCTACATCCCTCCTGAAGTGGGGGGGCCCAAACTGGATGCAATACTCCAGCTGTGGCCTCACCAAGGCCGAGGAAAGTGGGAGGAAGATATTCCTGGTTTTGCTTGAGATGCATCGGTAGATGCACACTGGAGTTTGGTTTGCTTGCCAGCCACTGCATCGCATTGGTGACTTGTATTCATCCTGTGGTCAATCAGGACCCCCAAGTCTTTCTCAGGCATGGTGCTAGCGAGTGTAGCACTGCCGAGCTTGTAAGTATGTTGAGGGTTCTTCTTACCGAGATACAGCACCTTACACTCCTCAACATTGAAGGCCATCCGGTTTTGATCAGCCCACCTTGAGAACATGTCCAAGTCGGCCTGTATCCCCAGCCTGTCCTACGGTGTGACTGCCCTCCCCCATAATTTGGTGTCATCCATGTCATCTCCCTTGACCAGGGCACATGTTATCTGGCCATAGAAGGAGATGAGTTTGGTCAGGAAAGACCTGCTAGTCACAAAGCCATGTTGGCTGGCCTTCAGAAGCTTGCCTCCTGTTAGTCTGGTGTTGATGGATCCCTTCACAATTTTCTCCAGGATTTTTCCAGGGATGGATGGCAGACTGATTGGTCTATAGTTCCCCGGGTCATCCCTGCTCCCTTTCTTGAAGATAGGGACCACGTTTGCTCTTTTCTAGTCTTCTGCTACCTCACCTGAGAGCCATGAACTTTCAAATATCTTTGCCAAGGGGAGTGCAATTATGTCTACCAGCTCCTTAAAGACTCTAGAGTGCATTCTGTCTGGGCCCGTGAATGTCCAGTTTCTCAAGGTGTTCCTTCACCTGATCCACATCAATTTTGGGCCTGCCACCTGCTCTCAGGCTGGTTCGTATCATTTCTGACAGTATGATCCCCTTGGGAGCGTGAAAAACCAATGTGAAAAAGTCATTTAGGAGATTGGCCTTTTCTTGGGCGTCAGATGTCAGCTGACCCATTTGATCCCTCAGAGGTCCAATGCTATCTTGGTTCATTTTTGACTTCCCACATATCTGAAGAAGGACTTTTTGTTGATAGGCTACACTTGTAGGTGGACCTAGACAGGCTAGCAAGTTGGGTGGATCAGAACCTGATGAAGTTCAACATTGAGAAATGTAAAGTGCTCCACCTTGGGACGAGCAACCCTCAACACACCTACAGGCTTGGCGGCACCAAACTGACCAGCACCACGAATGAAAGGGACCTGGGTGTAATAATAGACCACAGTATGAATATGAGCTGGCAGTGCAATGCTGTAGCCAGTAGGGCAAATAATACTCTGGCATGCATCAATCGATACATCTCCAGCAAAGCCAAGGAGGTGATTCTTCCTCTCTACTCAGCACTGGTGAGACCGCAGCTGGAGTACTGCCGCCAGTTCTGGGTACCACACTTTAATAAGGACATGGACAAGCTTGAAAGCGTCCAAAGAAGAGCCACCCGTATGATCAGAGTCCTACACAGCAAGCCATATGAGGAAAGGCTGAGGCATCTGGGACTCTTCAGCCTGAGGAAAAGAAGACCTGGTAGCAGCTTACCGCTATGCTAAGGGAGTACGTCAAGGGCTCGGTGAGCAACTGTTCACCAGGGCACCAGAGGGGAAAACCAGGAGTAATGGCCACAAACACCTGGAAGACTGATTCAGACTCAACATTAGGAAAAACTTCTTCACAATCAGGGTGTCCAGACTGTGGAATAAACTCCCCCCAGAGGTGGTGCAGTCACCCTGGAAAACTTCAAGAGGAGACTAGACAGCCACCTTGCTGGGGTCACCTGACCCCTAGTTATCTTCCTGCTTGGTGCAGGGGGCAGGACCCAATGATCTTCCAAGGTCCCTTCCAGCCTTACAATTTATGAATAAGAGGTCATTTTCTGAGCCATTACATAGGATGGTTACTGTCATGTTGTCATGAAGAAATCTGACAATGGTAACAAATATTAGCAGAAATCCAAATCTCATTTGGATGGATCTTCCATAGGACCTCTCTGATTGAATCAAAGGCCTTCGGTCAGTGAAGACCATGTAAAGATCTTAGCTTTGCTTGGAACATTTTTCCTGTGGCTATATAGCAACAAAGAGCATATCTATTGTACCTTTGAGCTGTCTGAAACTTCATTTGAACTCAGGTAGAATCTACTATGTCAGAGAAGTGAGTGTACTGAGAAGGCAGGTGAGGATCTTCCCAGCTATTGAAAGGAGTGCAGTGCCATAGAATTTGCTGCAACATGATCCATCTCCTTTCTTGAATATGGTTATGATTCTGGCTCTCAAGGCACTGGGAATCTGTTCATGTTTCCAGAGTTTCAGAATAATGGCACGTAGTTGGAGAGAGCTTTTTTCTTCCATGCTTATAAGCTTTAGCTGGTATTCCATCAAAACCATATGCTTTGTTGTGTTTAGTTTGCTCAATGGCTTTCAAGGCCTCTTGATAGGTTAGTAGGTCTGCAAGGTAGTCCTTAATGGGATATTATGAAATGGCTTCGATGTTATTATCTTTGATATTAGAATCTTGGTTTAGAAGCTCTTGGTTCATCTGCCTATGCAGCCATTGTAGCTTTGGCTCATAGACCTTTGTGGCCCTCGTCTGCCTGCTCCACCATTACTTCTAATATATTTAAAGAATCATTTGTTTCTTTGTACACATTAGATATTTGTTTTTTCAAGTCCATTTTGGCCTTTTAGCTCCCTTTAATGCCTTTCATAATGTTTGCTCCTGTCTATTGTCTTTGCTAGCGTTAGCTTTTCAAACTTTGAATGACTTTTCTTTAGTTCAAAAAGCTGTTTGAACCTTGACATTTATCTTGCTGGTTTGGTCCTTTCCTTCCCATTTCCCCTTTTCCAGTAGAATGCATGTTTTTTGAAAAAATAAAATTATTAGTAGTAGTAGTAGCATCCAAGGCACTTTAATTTTACTTCCTTTACCTTTAGCTTTAAGAAGTGTTTGACTGACCTCCTAATTTCATTGAAATCTCCTTTTCTAAAAAACTTGTTTAGACAAAAATGAAGCGGGGTGGAAGAAGTCTCACACTTTGCTGCTTGCATACACTGGAGACTCCTTGCATCCCTCCAGTTTCCCTCATAAACTCCTTTAGTACCATCCTTTCTCACTACAAGAACTCGCTGCAACTTCCCTGTCCCCTCCCTACCCCCTCACTTCCCTTGTCATATGGGGCTTGTATGTTCCCCATTCTTTCCCTCCCTTCTGCCTGGGACTCTGTCCTCTGTTTCCTTAGGCCTTCCCATCTTGTTTTTCTTTTCCCCTCTTTCTTTGTGCAAACATTTTCAAATGAGTTGTCTATGGGCAGAGCTGAGGTGGTGGCAGGGAGGGAAGGGAATTGTTATGCTGGGATATGTTAATGGCTGCAATCAACTGGTTCTTTGATCTGTAGATCTAATGGCCGAAGTGGCTGGCCCTGCTAACCAGATGGCAGGGTCCCTGTGCATCTTCCATTTCTCCCTACCAGTGTTCTGTGATTTTTTTATTATTATTATTATTATTATTTTGTTTTCATCGAAATAGATAGGATTTTGTCCACTGATGTTAGGACATTCCCTGAAATTAGGGAGTTCGTCAGATGCTGTGCAGAAAACTTATAGTGTTGAATTTAAACAGAAATACTAGCAAGATTAGTGTAAGGCTGCACTAACTCACCCAAATGGATAAACGGTGAAAATAGGTTTATACATGTATTTAATTGGGAAATCCAAGCAGCAGCTTTCTCCCTATTATGTTGCCTTCACAGGGCTCTTTACATCAAGGGAAAGATTCTCCTCTGGCTAATTTGTTTTGAAGTAAACCTTAATTCAGAGGCATGCTGCCTGAACCCTTTGTTGGTCCAACAGATTTAGCCTTTCATTTACAAAAGATTAAATTGCTGGTCTTTTTTTCATGAAAGATGAACTTCCAAAAGTGAACAGATTCTCTGTCTTATTCTCAAGTCTGCAATGATGGTTCAAATAAACATTCTGAGAGGTGTAAACTGCCCAGGTTCATTGTAGTGGGTGCTGACTGAGGCTTAGTAACAGTGAAAATGTAAACATGAACCATCAATCTGGTATCAGTTTAGCTGCAATCTCACATTTCTCTGATACTGTGGTCATAATTCTTTTTTTTCTCATACTTTAACGTACTTCTGGCATACTGAAAAGCTGTTGGAAATGTTTTAAGCTATTCCTTGGTGGCAACCCTTTGGTGAACAACTGGGATTTTTCTGTCAGTTTCCTGTGTATGTTTCATGTGAAACCATTTCCTTCTAGGGACAGAAGATAACATTCTGTGTTATGCAGAGGGTCAGTGAAAGGCTTTGGATTTCACATGAGAGCTTATGTCACTTTTGAAATGTCTATATGGTATGGTACAAAGGAGTGCTGTGCTAAAATGCTGCGTGCTAGCTTTGCATATATTAATTCCTGAGCTTGAAGCAATATAGTTACTTGCATTAGTTTGACAGTGCACACAAGCCAAGAACCTCTGTTTGGGAGCTAGTGTGTGTGTCTCAGCACAGCACTGTCTTGTGCTGTATAATACTAATATTAAGGGTATCAGTAGGATTTAAGTGGTGCCTTGGGTAACCATCTACTTAAAAGTGATCTTCACTATGTGTGTGTGCTGCCTCCATGTTGATCTCAGTTCCTCCTGAGCAAAAACAAAACATGTTAGAAGTGCAGGTTTCTTGCAAAGCAGTTGGCGTAAATTTTCTAAAAATTATATGAGTTTTACGCAGTGTTGGAGTACTCCTGCCAGACACAAAGCTGTTTCAATACAGAGAGTCTTTAAAATTGAAACACAGATTTAATTCTGTGTAGCTCCGGTATTGATTTTTAAATCTCCATTGAATGTTCTGCTGCCATTATTTTCTAACTGTTAAAATGTTGATAGGTTTTAATATATTATTATGATTTAATTAAAAAGGTCACTAGTAATTATTTTTATTTCTCTGTTATGTTGGATTATCCCAAATTAATGG
This sequence comes from Alligator sinensis, assembly GCF_000455745.1. Lineage (NCBI taxonomy): Eukaryota > Metazoa > Chordata > Crocodylia > Alligatoridae > Alligator > Alligator sinensis. The sequence continues at coordinate 39,993 of NW_005843286.1, forward strand.
GAAAAAGCACTTCCACATCTATAAAAAACTGCTAATATGGGCAGAGCGCTGCAAACTGAAGCTCCTAAGGGTGCCCTGTGGTGGAGAAAGAGACAGGAAAGGGATATTTTATTGCAATGAATGTGTGTCTTTTGGGGAAGAGGATGGGTGGGTTTGGGGGATAGCTACAGCCCTACTCTGAGAGTGCGAGGTATGGCTTGGGCAGTGGAGGAAGTATGATGGACTCCCCTGAATTTGAGGGATGGGAGCGGGTAGGATGGAAGGGAATAAGTGGGGGTGGGTTTTGTTTCCTTTTACAGAATTGTATGTCTCCTTAGGAAGAGGCAGGGCATGGAAAAGGGGTGGATTGCTTTTGCATGTTGAAGTTTGGAGGGGTTGTTTTGTTGTACCTTCTCATTTTAATATTTAATTCCATTTCTATATATTTTTTTGTCTTTTGTTGTAACCTGCCATGAACCTTTTTTTTGGGAAGGGTGTCACATAAATCTAGTAAATATACACTCATAAAGATGGTAATCAGATGGATTATTTTATCTATTTAAGATTATTGCCTGAGTATGGGAAGCCGTATAACTCTATGTGGTTTTAGATTTGTTTAATCTTACACAAAATCATAAATTACATGCAACTGTACACAGAAGCTAGCAGAACTTGTAAATCACTTCTTTTAAAACACTTAAATAAAGATAAAAAAATACATCTAATGCAACTTTGTTGTACAATTAAATATGTCAGCATTGGAATTGACTGCATCAGTAATTCAGCTACAATGCCTTTTTAAAATCCAAAAACCAATAGCAGTTATACTTTAAACAAACACTCTGTAATAGTATAACAGAATGCTAACTATACATTAGATGGCAGCTTTACTATAGTTTTATTAATGACTGTACCCACACAGTAATTACATTTATAAGCATTTGATCAGAATATTTACAGTTGGGCTAGCAAGGGAGATTCTAGCTATCTCATGCTGGCTGGCTCCAGCAGATTAGTTCACATTAGCTGATCCATTTCTCCTACCTCTTTTTTTCCTCCCCTCTCCAAGTCTCTCATTACATCAATATCTTTTGGGTTCTAGAAACTGGTGTTATTCCCAATTCACAAAACCTGCCTACTTTCTTCCTGGAAAATTTCCTCTTAAATCTCTGGAAGCCAGACTCCTAGATGTGCCCCACCACTCCCTGCTACCTGCCTACCAGTCTCCTTGCTACCTCTACAAATGGCCTCTTTCACCTTTCTTCCAAGATTATCTACGGCACCACACTTCATCTTGCCAAAGCATCTTATCTGTCTTCCTATGATTGTCTGCCTCCCTGTCTTTCAAATCATGGAACCCTGGAATTGTCATTCTGGCAGCGAAGATAATAAAATATCCCATCACCTATTGCCTAATTATATATATTTCATAATTCCTGTACTCAGGAAGTGACAAAGTTAAAGTCAATGCACAAGATGTGACACTTCCTCCTTCCATGTGTGTACAATTAGTAGTAACATGATTATATGCTGTTTAATACATTCATTTGATAATTGTGTAGTAAATCAATACTTGTATTACTGTAATGCCTAGTCCTAGTCATGCATTAGGGACTACTTGGGCTGCCTGTTGCACAGTCAGAGAACAGAGATGGTCCTTGTCTCCAAAATCTAAAATCTAATAAAGAAGGACACAGCTGATAGATATAGATATAAGATACAGGAGCACAAAAAACAGTCAAAGGGTGTTGGTTAACAGGATAGGGAGTGGTCAAAACAGTACCAGCAGCTTGATTGTTTTTAGGTATTTGGTAGACATCACAGCAAAGTAGAGTTTCAAGGAAGGATTTGAAAGAGAACTATAAAGAGGCTTTGCAAAACCTTACAGGGTGTTTCTCAAAAGCAAGAAAGACAGAACGGGAGAAAACACAAAGATGCAAATTTAAGGAGGGTGGTGAAGATGGGTACTTGAATAAGAGTGAGGTGAGGGAAGGGATGGGCAAAAAAAGATGCATTTCTGGAAGGTGTAAATTAGCCAAACAGAGTGTTTAGGCTCCAGACATACAACTTCACCCAGTTAATTCTATCTGTGATTCATAAGAAGTCAGGTCAGATGATCAAATTGTCCTTCAAGACTTAACTGTTAGAAATTTGGTTTCATTATGAATATTCAGAAAAGCAGTTGACTTCTGGATTCTGAAAATGAACTGGCAGGTGGGGTAGCACTGGTTAATAACTTCCTTGAAAGTAAAGGAAAGCAGCTTATGTTTGTGTGATGTGGTATTGAGAAAGCAGCCAGCAGAGGAATACATAGGGTTGGGTGGGTGATCTTTGCAGCAGCATTATACATAGATTCAAGTAGAATGAGATTGCATTTGTCAGGACCAGAAAGAAGGATGTAGTAATCATGATGCAAAATGTTGAAAGCCTGGGTGAGAGTTTTAGCTCTCTGGATGGATAGGGAAGACTGTATCTTAAAACCAATATGCAGAAAGTATCTTCAAGATTTAGGGAGAACTAGGATTTGAGGACCTAGTATGAGGTCAGACTTGAAAATGATGCTCAACTTATGAACAAGAGAAGGTGTTGTTCACAGTGATGTGAGTGTATATATCATCTTGTATAGTGCATCACTCTGAAATAGACAGAGTTCATTGAAGTCATTTGTATTAAAAAGTATGCATTAAACCTTTAAAACTATACTAAAGCATAGACAGGCAAGGTTCTTTGAGTAGATGTGATATCTTTTATTAGATCAACTGAGTAGTTGGAAAAAGTTCTTGGTAAGCTTTCGGGCGCAGTCACCCTTCTTCAGGTATAGGGAGGTGTTAACTCTCTGTTAAAAGCAGAGACTCCCTATGCCTGAAGAAGGGTGACTGCGCCCGAAAGCTTACCAAGAACTTTTTCCAACTACTCAGTTGATCTAATAAAAGATATCACATCTACTCAAAGAACCTTGCCTGCCTATGTCCTTAGACCAACACAGCTACGACCAAAAACCCAGTATACTAAAGTATAATCATCTAATCCAGGGGTGTTCAACCCCCAGCCTGCAACACCCTGTCATTTGGCTCACAGGGCTCCCCACATGTCCAGAAATTTGGCAGTGGGAGAGCAGTGGTACTGGTGTGAGAAAAGGGTAGGGATAGCATCAGGCCCCACAGCCCAATCCTGGCAACTGGATAAGTGGGAAGGGGTGGTTTTGGACCTAATCCTGGTGTGGGTGGCTGGTTTGTGGTGTTAGGGGGGTATGATTAGCTTGCAGTAGGTTGTTTTTGCAGTCTGCTGTGATAGCACTGCTATTTATGGTCAGCTTACAAAAAACTGTACAGACCAAGTTTGCTTTACAATTAAATTACAAAGTCAGTTCTAAGTCACAATGCAGACTACTTCTTTAATGGATCTAACTAATTTGCTTTTTTGTTCTGGTCCACCCTGATCAGTTCACAGTTTCCCCCAGTATAAGGAAGTTGTTGGTTTAGCCATGAAGGCAACATAGCCAGCTGCTATGCTAACTGTCCCTTGTGCTCTGCCATAGATGGGTATGTCTAAGTTAAGAGGGTATATTTCTGGCCTTGAATTCACTAACCCTCAAAGGGAATATGGTTCTAGTTAGCAGGTATAAATTAGAACATTCTCTTGGCTTCTCTAACTTAACTTCTCTAACTTAACTGAGGGCTGAAGCAATCTGAAAATCTGAAATCAGGGTGGCATAATCTGAAAATACAAGTTTTCTATTTGTATTGTGTAACTAGTATTAAAATATATGGATACACTTGAAATCAGTAGTGTGGAAGTATAAAGTCATAGTTTCATAGTTGGTAGGGTCGGAAGGGACCTGAACAGATCATCAAGTCCGCCCCCCTGCCATGGCAGGAAAGAGTACTGGGGTCAAATGACCCTGACGAGGTGTTCATCCAGCCTCCTCTTAAAGACCCCCAGGGTAGGAGCCAGCACCACTTCTCTTGGAAGTTGGTTCCAGATCCTAGCCGCCCTGACTGTGAAGTAGCGCCTCCTGATATCTAGTCTGAATCTACCCTCTGCCAGCTTGTGGCCGTTATTTCTAGTCACTCCTGGTAGTGCTCGGGGGAACAGGGACTCTCCCAATGCCTGCTGGTCCCCTCTGACTAGTTTGTAAATGGCCACTAGATCCCCCCTCAGCCTTCTCTTGTGGAGGCTGAACAGGTTCTGGTGCTGTAGCCTCTCATCATAGGGCCTGCCCTGCTGCCCCCTGATCATGCGAGTGGCCCTCCTCTGAACCTTCTCCGTGTTGTCCACATCCCTCCTGAAGTGCAGCTCCCAGACAGAACTGGACGCAGTACTCCAACTGCGGCCTGACCAGTGTCGCATAGAGGGGGAGGATCACCTCCAAGTCATATTACTTTAATAAGAAAGCAAAGAAATACTGTTAAATTACCAGTATGTGTATATTGATTGAAGTACTAACTATGTGGTACATCTAATAAGAAAGAGAACTTCAAATGGTGTTTTACTCTGGAATGTGACTTTTGAAACTAGTTCCATGTTTACTACCTTTCAGTAATTTCATATTGTTCAGGGATCGAGCTGCAACATAGTGTAGTCACACACAAAACTCTGTAGGGAAGGTATTTTATATCACTCTATACTTGTCAGTAAAATATTTTATTCTACCTAGATACCTGCTGCTAGGAACCATAAAGGGGTTGGGGCCAGGACTCTATAATTATGTTGCTCTTCACCCAGCATATAAGCAGTATTATATCTGTCACCTGAGGAGAAATAATGGAGAATACTTTCCCTGCCATTTTCCCCCACCATTCAGTAGCAGCCAGAATTTAGCCCTAGAACTGTCTTAAATAAATAATTAACTTAATAATAATTAACACTTGCCACTATCCCCCAAATATAATTTAATGAGTTCTTTATGATACATAGTGTTCTGAGGGGCATGTAACGTTCTACTACAAAAACTGCGTTAATTTGGAAATAAGGGAGCTGAGACCCATTCTGAACTAACACAGACACTAATATACAACAAATACTAGATTAAAGTTTCTTTTGTGAATTTTAGGAATCGTTTCTTTCTTAGGTATTTCAGTCGATGTTCCAACATATAAGTAGGTCTATCTACTGCATTGTCAATGTTAAGCACTAGACTTACTGTTTTATTATCTGTTCACATTGGACTAAAGCTTTGAAATAGTATAAAATCCAGGATTTGAAATTTGACCTTCTCCATCAGTATTCAAAAAATAAGTCTATTTTCTATTGCCTTTCAGATACTCAGGTACACAAATGTATGCATTAGAGTAAAAATTTGAAAGCATTATATTAATACTTTCCATGAAAAGGTCCTGCTGGGTGTGAGCCTACCAGTTTGCAGAAGGAAAAGAAACCAGAGGTCACTGGTTCTATTTATCAGATTTTTAGCCAAGACAATGTCTGTTACTTTTACATTCATTATGTTAATTGCTATGTTCCATGCTGCTTTGTAAAGATATGGCTGCACGGTGATTGGAAGGCAGTTATTGTGGATGTATCTACACTAACTTTAACCAAGTTAGCTTGGGGCTAAGTACAGACATTCAAAAAGCCTGAGCCTAAATTGAATCAGTCTTTGCAGGTTAGTCTAATCTGTGCAGATTGAACCGATAACCAAGTGAACAGACATTCACTTTTGATTCTGGAAATGCAGCCACATGCCTGCAAGTGGCTCAGGCTAGAAGCTGGGGGCCATTAGAGCGAGCTCTCCTTTCCCTTCAGCAATGGGCAGAAGGTTGGAGGGAAGCTGAGCTGGGAGTGGGGCAGGGGGGAAGTGTGACCAGGCCCTGGCAGGCCACTCAGTATGATTGGGGAGAGGTTTAAACCCCCACCCTGACCTGCAGGGACCCCAGCTGGGGTGTGCCTGGGGGGAGAAGCTGCCTTTTCTAGGCTTGTCCTGAGCGGCGGGGGGGGCCCAACCAGCCAGCAGCCCAGACAGTGCCTCAGGCAAAGGAGGGAGGAGAGGGAGGGGAATTAAACCACCCTGCCTCCCATCTCCCACCAGCATGGGACCCCAGCCAGGTTCTGCTTGGCTTTTCCCCCCTGCTCATGGCTCAGCACAGCCTGGGACTCCCAGTTCCCCCTTCCCAGCCAGGGGGCTATCCCACAGTGCCTTCCCAGCCCAGGATGGGAGTTTCACTTGGGGCAGTCCAGGAGCAAATTCCAGATTGGAGGGAGAGAGGAGAGTGAAACTGGCCCCAAGCCCAGGTGGGGACATACACAGAGCAGTGGATGAAGGACTCATCCCGTATTGCCAGTCCAACTGCTAAGGCACCCACCTGCAGCTGCAGTGGCATTGCCTCCATGCCACTGCCCAGTCAGCTGCCACCCGTGCATACTGGGCCAGGCTGTCATGGAGCCACAGCCAGCTGGGAAGGACCCTGTCCCCACGGCCCAGTCCAGGCTGGCTCCACTATTTGCCCGCCTCACCCAGGGCTGAGCGGAGCTGGCTGTGGGTGCTGCTGAGGGTGGGCATGGAGGGGCCAGCCCAGGCTGGGCCACAGGGGCAGGGCCCTTCCCAGCCAGCTCCATGCAGCTCCATGACAGCCCAGCTCAGCCTGGGCATGGGGCACTGGGAGCAATCTGGGTGCACAGCTCTTGCAGCCCCAGCCCAAACCACAACCAGCTGCAAGGACTGTACCCCCATGGCCCAGCCCAGTCCAGGTCCTTTGTTCCCACCCTCAGCAGCACCCATGGGCTGGCCCAGCTAAATCCCACAGGCCCAGCCCCAGCCTCAGCTCTGGGTGAGACAGGTGGATGGTGGGGCCATGCCAGCTGGCTCTGGCCATGCCCCCCCACCCATTGGTGATGTGTAGGGGGTGCATGCGGGTGTATGTACACCCCCTAAGATTGGCAGTGCACTCCCTGTGAAAAGCGCCACTGACACTGCTGGCGACATCTGCAGGTGGTTGCCGTTTGCCAACCCTACCCCCCCTCACCGCCAACACCACTGGCAGTGTCTGCAGGCAGTTCCCGATTACCACTGGCCACTGCCAACGCTGCTGGCACTGCCACCCCCACAACCGCCTGTGGAAGCTCCCCACTTGGCCTGCCCCTGCCACCAACACCACCGCAGCTACCTGCAGGAGCTCCTTGCTCACCACCGCCATACCCCTGCCACTGTCTGTGGGTGGTCACTGTGCCCCCCAGACTCTGGGGTCATGTTGTTTATGCCCCCACCCCTTCTGCTAGAGTGGCGATGAAGGCAGGGGACCCTGACAAGGGCTTGTCTGCCCTGGCCAGGCAGCTCTCAGCTGCAGTCCCTAGGGGGGAGAGGGGAGCGGGGGGAAAAACCCATGCCATACCAGCTTAGGGGGCCATTCTGGCTGGTGTCTGGTCATGCCCCCGCCCCTGTTCCGGCTAAAGAGCAGAGGGGCGGGGCCAGCCCTGGTCTCTGGAACAGACAGCCCAGCCCAGCCCAGCCCAGCCCAGGGCTGAAAAGCATGCTGGGATGCTGGAGGACTCTGGTTTAACTTAATCAAGGAATAGGTCTGGGATAGAAGTTCCATAAATCGGTTTGACCCAAATCAGTTAAGATAAACCTGGTTGAATGCAGTATCAGACTTAAACCATTTTTGGCCACTTTTAAACTGGTTTATGTAAACTGAACTTCTTTTCTGTTACAGGTTTAAACTGGTTTCCTATCACTTAAACCAGTTTGTTTGTAACTTCTGTCCCTAGTCCAGATGTGTAGAAGTGTATTAGCAGTCTGGATTGCAGCATTTGGACCTAAATTTCATTTTGCTTGAGTCTATTTTATTATCTTGTAAAATGGCATTGCCTCTTTGAGTTTAACTAATCCTGCTTTAGTATCATTAATCTCTGTATGTTCAGGATATTATCAGGTAGTTATTATGGATACTGTTTCTGAAGTCAAAGTAATCATATATATTGTTATTGTCCAATTCAAGCAACATTTAAAGGTGTTTGTAGATTTTTTATATGTATCTTGTATGTGGAGTACATATTCTATGATGTTATTTTCTTAGTGGTATATTATTAAGAAAAACTTGCAATATGATAATGTATTTGTAAGTCCACCAAATAAATACAGATATTGAGGCTTACTGGCTTTCAGTGCATTCTTGTTGCTTCTCCTTTCATAAAAAATTATGCATGCTGTATTACATAAGTGAGAGTGAAGATACTTTTGTTTTGTTAATCTAATCTATACCTTTTTGTTTATCCTGAGTGCTATTCTCTGTATTAATTAGTGTAACTGAGTTGCAATTTGGAGTGCAGGAAAGTTTTATTACTGATTAAAAATAAATTCTGAGAGGAAACTATGAAGGTAGATAGGATGAATATTTAGTATTTCTATCGTATAGAATTAAAAATAAAATATTTGCTGATAAAGGACAAAAATAGGATAAGTGATTAAAAAATTTCAGAACATTTTAAAATAAGAGTAGATTGCATAGTATTGAAAGTTTACAATATATACATAATTAATTGTGTTGTGAATGATCACTGTGGCATCCAGGAGCTTCACAAATTTTTTATTAATTTGTTTCCATATTTCCAGAATATGGAAGTAAGAAGTAATAGAGCTCTAGTTGTCCCTTTTTATGATGGGGAAACTGAGCCAGATAGCGAAGCACTGGCAGAGCTAACTTTAGTTTCTGAGACCTGCTGACTAAACACATCTGTTTTTGCTCCTGCAGACCAAACTGCTTAACTGAAATACTGAAGAGCCAGAACTCCCATTATCTTCCATTGCATTTGAGTGCTCAGTTTTTGTCTTTATTAGACCCTCACATGCTGAAGTAGGACATCAGAAAATGCGGAACACACAGTTGGTGGCCATCTGCCAAAATGCTGGTTTAAGTGACTCGCTCATATTAACTCTGTGGCAAAGGCAGGGCCAAAACTGAGTTTTCCTGTGTGGCATCCAACTGCCTTAACCACATGGCCATTGTTCTCTTCCTGTAGTTGTCTGTCGTCTTCTCTATATACCTTCACACTTCTAGAGAAAATAACTCTGTACAGAATTCTTTATTTCCCTGAATACTTTATATCCTGTGCACCAAATGAGACGCGAGTCCTGAGGGAAAATATAAACTGCAACGTAGTGCAAGAGGACTGAACCTTAATTGTGACATTTCCTCATCTTTGGATGCTTGTCTTTATAACCAAATAATTTTCTTTTAATGCATTTTAAGTGCCGGAGTAGCAGTATCAGACATCCCGAGCTAGTCTCTGGAGTTTTTTTTTTTCTCCTAGGGTCTGTAATGGGACTCTGATAACACGGTTCACTTGTTCTGTAGAGAATTCTTTACTGAGTCATGGAATATTACAAAATTGTATTTTTTGTTAATATTTTTACCTTGAGTATGTGTAGGCCATCAAATTAGGTACTTGGCCAGTGATTTTCTAAAAAGACTTACACTTGTCTCCAGGCTGTATGCTTCAGTGTATACCAGTATTTACACAGGTAGAGTAGAAAAATGAACTGTTCCATAAACAGCACCACATTTGATCATCCAGAACAATAGCTATTAAGAAAAATTTCAGTTGAAAACACAGTTCCATTAAAATCAGTTTCACAAATTCTTGTCATTTTCCACCAAACATTTTTTTGGAGAAAGAAAAGAAAGTTCTAATAATGGTGGAGCACTGTGTTTTCATATTATTGGACTGAGATATAAAATAAAAACAAAAATAAAGATCTCTCATATACAAAATTTAAAATATTACTATTCAAACAAACATCAGTCAAAAAGTTTTTTTTTTTAATTTTGAAATGACTGGGTTTTGGTCCAATTCAAAATAAAACCAACTTTCATAGAGTTTAATAAGACCAAAACTAGATGTCATTTGATTTGACATCTTGTATATAATCAGCCCTCAAATGTCTCCCGTTTGTTCCTGTATTGATCACAGTAACCTTGTTGCTATTCAACCTTATTTGTTATCTTCAGGGATCCTGGTTTTCTCTGACTAAAAAAAAAAATCCCCAATTTTCAGTTTAAAAAAAGTAACCCGAACTCCACATTTTTCCGTGATTAAAATGAAATACCTTTTATATATAGGGGATTTTTTTATCAGCGAAAACTGGGATTCCTGGTTATCTTTGATTCACCTCCAGACAACCCAGTTTAGGGACTGGCCCCAAAATAGGAATATATAGGTAAGATGTAATTTATAAGAGGTCAGACTAGATCATCTGACATTCCTTGTGTCCTTAAACTCTATTTTGCTTCATTCTGAATCAAAACAACACTCTACTTTATAGATTTTTCAAACAAAAAGCTTAATTCTTTTTCAGAGCTGCTGTTCACACTTAAGGTTTTTTTTGTTGATATTTTTATTGGACTAACTGTTGGTTTAGTAAAAGATATCACGAAAAAAACCTTGCTTCTCACACATTTCTTGGACCATCGTAGTAGCTACAATAACACTCCAACCCTTCCTCTATTAGATTATTTTCCCTCATGAGAGTTCTTTTACAGCGTAATCACTCAGTTGATCAGCTAAACAGATCAAGCTCTACAAGTTTCATTGGACATCATTTTCTCCCACTCTTAAATGATTTTTGGTGCTTTTCTGCACTCTCCAATTTTTCAATATTTCTTTAAAATGTGCTAATTCAGTATCTATTTTCCCATTATTTTGCCCAGAATTGATTTCAGGCAAACCATTCTGTAGTTTATCCAGTCATCCTTCTGAAAACTGAAAACAAAGCTTTTCAACTTTTAGTCTTCTCAGTTTTTTTTCTGTATTTCAGGTTTTATTACAAATAAGCATCAGTGTACAAATAAGTACAGAGATCTCCTCAGCCAGCTCTGCAAGAACTGTTGGGTACAAGTTATATGGACTTGATGATTTAAAAATATTAGTCAAAGCTTGGAAGGTACATTATCCTCATGTGATACAAACATAATTTTCCTTCATTTCAGTTATACTATACTAATAGTTATTGTATATTTATGTCCAGAAGTTGGCAACCTTTTTGGGGCAGAGTGCCAAAACCCCCTGCAACCTCGATTTGTAAGTTGTTGGTGTGCCAGGGGTGGACAGTGGGGAGAGCTGCGTGGAACCTGATCAGTGCTGTGGTAATGCAGCCCCAGCCCCTTCCCTGCCATCTACCTTGACGCGCGCGTACACCATCGCTATCAATGAACTGAGCCAGGGCTCCACAGACCCACAGCTGGCCTGGGCTCTTAGCCACAACAAGTCACAATAAGGATGATCAAGCCCCTCATGCCTCCCACACCATCTGCCCCAAGGCGCATAAATACCTTCACATGCCACTCTGGCATGTATGCTGGGGGTTGCCAACCCTTGCTTATGCCTTTTATGCATCTTTATAAAGAATTTTACCATCTCGTTTTTGCAATAGGTCTATAGTACCTTTGCTGAAATTTCCTTTGTTTCTGATGATACTTAAACTCTGTATTGTCTTTAGTCCTGCTAATGATGGATTTTTATATGATATCTTTAGCTTTCCTTATTAGTTTTCTACATTTCATCATGTCTGATTTACATGGATTGCTACTTCTTTCCTTGCCAACCTTTTTTTTTTTTTTAATTAAAAAAAAACAACCCTGACCTTACTTTGCCGATGATGAACCAGGATGGATTTTTAGGTAAACTTCTGGTGTGTCTTGATTATGAAATTTGTAAAGGCGTTTGGCCATACAGTAAATACTTTCCAAGTTTCTTTCACAATTTTTCCATCCAATGTTTGTTCTTCCAGTCAGTTTTGTTCATTTCTGAAAGCATTGGAAAATGAGCCCTTTTGAGCTAAGTACAGACTATCAAAAAGTCTGAGGCTGAGTCTATTCAGTCTTCTCAGGTTAGTAAGCTGTCTAGATTGAACTGATAAGCAAGTGACCAGACATTCATTTTGATTCCGGAAATGCAGCCACATGCCTGCAGTGGCTCAAGCCAGAAGCCAGGGTGCAGTAGAGCATGCCTTCCTGCTTGGCTGGAGCAGACAGCTTGAGCAAAGGCTAACCCACCTACCTTGCAAAAGCGGGGATGGGGGTTGTGGGGGAGGTGCAAAGCATCCTTGGATGCTGGGGGACTGTGAGTTAACTTGAATCTGGGGGGGATCTGGGACAGAAGTTCAATAAACGCATTTAACCTAAATCAGTTATGTCTGATTCTACATCCATCCAAGTTTCTTAAACTGGTTTTGACCATTTTGAAAACGGTTTATGTGCACTGAAATTCTGTTGTGTTACAGATCTGAACCAGATTCCGATCAGTTATAACAGTTTATGTGCAATTTCTGTCCCTAGCCTTGAAGCCCCCAATATATATTACTTGTCATATTTGAAAGTTTATCTAGTCATAGTAACTGGTCCTTAAGCAACTATGAAACTGTCCACTATCTACTGACAAATTAATCTGTATCCATCATACTAGCTTTCAAAATAATTGCCTGTGTCAAACATGGTATCTTCCGTATTCTATAATTAAATTTATAATTTTTAGAAATTCCCATGATATTTTATTCTTGATTATATGGGACAACCAGTACACATGCTTCACAAACTGAAGTCCCACATTGTACATATTTTCCCCTCACACATTACAGACAGTTATATAGGGAGTAACTCATTCTCTTCTCTAGCTTGATTTGGTATCCATAACAACCCCCCACCAAGACCCTTTTGGGCTTTGGTAGTTAGCACAAAAGGCTATATGCATTCAAGCTTCTACAATTCTGAGTTAGCAGTAACTCTAAACATGTAATGTGATCTTTAATTCAAATTGTCACTCTAGTCTTTTATTTGCTCTATCCTTCCTGAACAGGTTATAACCAGAGATGTAAACATTTTAATCATGCAAATCACCCACCAGGTTTCACTAACACCAATTATAGCCAATTTTGTCTAATCAATGATAATTTCCTCCTTCTTCTCCCTCCCTCTCTCATTACCCGCATTTCTAGCAGGGGTGAAACGATTAAAAATTCTCTGTTCTTTGCTTCATTGGCTCAATTTGTTTACAGCACACTGACTGCATTTGAAAGCTTTTACCTTTTTAGTATCCTTTCCTTCCATAATTAGCTGAACAATGTCCTGACTTCTCCACCTAGTCTTCATCTGAGAAGGTTAAGCCTAAGTGAAAAAATTAGTACCTATGAGATGTAAGCTACCTATTTGAACAGCCCCTGCTCCCATTGGACTCTTGTTTGGTGTTCCACAATGCCAGAACTTTAGCATTAGTTGTGCAACTGCAGGTTCATCTCTACTATGCTCTGCCTTCTTTTGCTGGTCAGACTGGAAGAATCTCTGAGAACTCTCCAGATCCTTTCCAAATGGAATTCTTTGAGTCCCACTAGTGCTTTTCAGAGCACTTCAGATCATGATTATGATATATTAATTATGTGCAATGTCAGAAGTATAATTTAATCAATGTATTAGTCACATGATTTCAAAGCACAGGAATGGTGGGTCATTGTTACTTTGTTGCTGAAACCCACTGACATTATTTTACTTGCATCATTTTTCATTTCAGCACTATATTTACATTTCTGAAATCCTAGAAGAGTTACATAAAGTGTTGTGTTATAGTGGAAGGAATATAAAGCAATTTTACCATAGCAAGTGCTGCTGGGCCCCAGGGGTGGCCATGACCCCCTGGTGGCCATGTAGGTCCTGCTTCCCCTGGCTTCCTGGGTATTCTCCCCTTCTTCCCTCCTGCCATGCATTTATATAATTGTTTAATTTGGAAAAGGAAGGCTGCCCAGGGATTCACACACTCGCATAAGTTTAGGGCTGGAAGGGACCTCATGAGATCATCGGGTCCAGCCCCCCTGCTTTGGGCACGAAAGACTGCTGGGGTCAAGTAACCCCAGCAAGGTATGCAGGATCCTAGAGCAAGCCCTTGTTCACTAACAGGCTGCGGTCTGACACAGTGGTTCTCAACCTTTTTTGTCCCAGGACCCATTTGTAAACATCAATGGCCAGTCCCAATCCAGTGCCCCTCACTCCTGGCCCACTCCCTCCTACCCCCAGGCCCCAGCCCCCCCAGTGTGTGAGGTATAGGGGGCCCCCAAGCAGCCCCTTGCAGGCTTCTCTTTTAAAGGAGAATCCATTTTTAAGGTTTGTTGATCCATTTTCAAAGTTTTTTCATGACCCTTCCATATATTCTTGCAACCCACTTCTGGGTTGTGACACACACTAATCACCTTAAGGGCCAAATGAGTGGCCTCCAATTCCCCCTGTAGCCATGTCCATGACTTGTAGATGTTGCCATTCACTCACTCTCCCTTGCTGGGGCCACAGCCTCTGCCCCTTTCCTCTTGCTGGGCCTTTTATCCAAGGCCCATTGTGCTGGACCTGGTTTCTGGACTCCAGCCACCATGCCTGCTGTGGCTATGGCTCCGCCCTGTTCCCTGTTCCCAGGCCCCAAGCTGGGCCCTGCGGGGACCTCCTCCTCCCCAGAGCTCCTGGCTGACATCTCCACAACGCTCCTGCCCAGGAGCTCTTTCTTCAGTAGCCTCCAAGGCCAGATTTCCTGCCTTGGCCCAGGCCCTGGGCTTATAGGCTACCTAAGCCCTGCCCCCATCCAATCAGGTGACTTCCCTAAGCTGGCTGCAGGAGTACCCCCTACATTGCTGGGCAGCAGCATTTCCTTGCTGCCTCCCTTTTTATAGCTGGTTCCTGCTTAGCCACCTGGGCTCTACCTGCTACAGTCTCTCTCTTAAAGTAACAGGAACCCTAAGCTCCCTGTCACAATTCCCAACAAATCAAGTGAGGGGACAAACAAACAAAAGCCCAAAGAAACTCAAAATAATCCTATGCCAGCAATTTGTACCAATATTGAATAACGACTTTATTTTATTTGTCTTAATTTCTGTAAGGTGCTGCAAAGTAGAGGTTGAACAAATTTACCATACATTTACTAACCTGAGACCTCAACTCTACTAGTAAGACTACACTTATGTTTCTGTTGCAAGTGATGAAGAAAAGGCCTGAGGGCCCACCTTGATGGCCTGAGGGCTAATATATGTATATAGACCATGGATTTTCAGGTGCTCATAGGCCACAGGCTCACATCAAGGTTTTAGTAATGCTCTTACTCTTTTCTTTATGGAGCTGTCATAGTATTGACCATTTTTCCAATATTTTTTTTCATAGCTTATATTCATCTATTGTAAACACTGGATGGCCACAGTTGCCTTTGGATTGGAGTCAAAGGAGTAAAACCCTTTGTGGAGAATGACGCTGAAGCTGGAGGTCTTGGGACCTTTAGAAGCTAGCTTCCATATCAAAACTGGTATTCTGGTATAGGTACTAGGCTTAGGAGCCCATCTACCTGGAGGCTGTGGGAGGTACATTATTATTATTATTAATAATAATAATAATAATAATAATAATAATAATAATAATAAATTGTCAGAGTGTCCGCCCTGGGGACCTGCTTTTCCCGCGATTCTCACCTGCCACGACTTTTGATCTTCACTAATTTCTGGGGAGGAAGAGTTATTACGCGCTGGTACCCGCAGGAAGGAACACGCTGGCCTGATCTCAGGTTAATGGGACTTTATTGTTTGCAGCCAGGTCTCACTTTCACTATGAATGCCTGGCAAAAGGGGCTGTCACAGGGCACTGAGGTGCCCTGCTCCTAAAGAGGGGAAACTGCCGGGGAAATAGCCCTAACAGGGAATAAGGAGCCCAGCTGTGGGTTGCTAGGGCAACCAGGAGGTCAGCTGACTGTAAGGGGCAGGGCCTGGCCCTTATAAACTCTAGGAGCTGAGGCCAGAGGCAGGTCCCCG
>NW_005843286.1:56526-59251 GCF_000455745.1 Alligator sinensis
ACTACAGAGAAGGCCCGAGAGAAGGGCGCGGAAAGAGAGAGAGAGAGAGAGACAGGGCTGCCGAGAGCCTGAGTGCCAGAAAAGGAGTGGAGACCGAGAGAGATCAAACAACGTCTATTCCAGCTGCGAGGCTTGGGGCGTGGTAAAAGGGGTGGTTGGAGCCACGCATAGCCCATAAGGCTAGGGTGCCCCTGAAGCACCCATTGTAGAGCAGGACCCACAAGGGGTCCGGGAAACCACGGGGTCCGAGTCACCACCGAGAAGTGACCAAGAGGGCGTAAGGCAGCCTCCCATACATTTAATCTCCATCAAAGACATGGTGGGAGAGAATCTGAGGGTTCCCTTCGGCCAACTTGGCATGGGAAGGGGGCCTGGAGGAGATCACAGCCCTCCTGCAGGACCCCACTGTGACAGGGGCCAATTACAAGGATCCGCTAAGGAACTCCTTGGGAATGATCAGAAGCTGTAGATTAGCCGTTAATTGACGCCGGATTCCGCCCCCAGCCGTGGCTTGAGTTCATGAGCGGAGCGTAACTCTCTCCTGGGCTCTCCGCTAGCTCTTCCTTTATCTCTCTCTTTTTCTGCAAATCCCGACCACCTTGGAACCGCCACCTGTCGCCGCTTCCCTTCTTCGTTCCCATGACTCACCACTGGAGCTGGTTCCTCAGGTAAGTGGCAACCTCCCGGGGTGTTGCAATCCCAGTCTCCCGTCGCTGGAGGGGATAGGAGTCTCTATCCCTGTCATTGACTCTTAGTCTTGCCCAAGAAAACTCCTTGTTCTGGCTTCTCACTCAGTGTGCCTGCAGGTGAACCTGGGAGATCTTCTCTGCCTCTTATTCTTCCTTCTGGGTCCTCATTGGCTTCCAAGGCAGGGTGTTTCCTGGTTCCCAGCTGCGTTACTCTTCATCAGTTGTTCTCCCTTCTAAGTAACAGAGTCGCAGCTGGGACTCTGTTACAATAATATTATCAGAAAAAGCAAAGAAACTGGACAGACCAAATGTCAAGGCAAGAAATAATTTCCATTAGTGTAACCTACAACAAATGAGTGAATTGTTCATATATACATTGCACACTGATAAAATGATCTTGGTTTATAGCAAATGGAGAAGAGAAAAAATCTCCTTGCAAAAGATATGCAAACATATCTTTAAGCACTCGTATTTCATTCATTTTATAAAGCAGAGCAGTATGGATGTATTCTTTATTTTCATTATGGAAACTGATATATTCTTAAAATATTTGTACTTGTAAATCTCATGAGAAACAATGTTATTTCCTATCAATTGTTTGTATAGATGAGAACACTATTCATGATAGTGAATAGTATAAAACTATACTGGTTGGTGTAAAACATACCAAGCTATAGAAGCAATGTAATCCCCTCCAGGGCTCAAATGTCAACAAAAATCAGTGCGCTAAAAAACCAACCCAAGCTTGACAAGGAATTTAATTCAGCAACAGCAGTTCCAGTCCCAACCCTTATTGCCTGTCCTAGACGCAATCCACTTCCTCCAACTCCCTAAGCCACCTTCTTTGGCAGCTACTTCCCCTCCCTAGCCACTACCTACTCACCTGTGCTGTGGGTAAAGCTGGTCTTCTCAATCTGTGCCCTACAGATAGAGCTCAGTTCTAGAAAACAAAAATGCACAAGGATGCACTGTACAACTTGAACAGAACCAGTGGAAAAATTAGCACAAAGCTCATACTTTGTGTTACTATTTTTTTGCAGTCTTGCTAAATCTTGCTTATTTGGAAGGAGTCCTTCTTGGAGGTTGATTTTTTTTTTTTTTTAGGCAAGATATTCTGTTTGAAGTATGTTCTGTTATTTTTTGAATAGGGCAAATTTAGAGGAGAAAAATTATTATGGCTATACCTCTGATGATGAGAAAACAAGAATTGTGTTAGTGCGGCCTACATACTGGATGGCACAGTTGCTTAGGGAAATGGGGTTAAAACATACAATCCTTTTTCTGAATGCATTGCTAGAAAATGCACACTGATGCGGGGAGGCTTTCTAAAGTGACAGTGATAGTCAAAAGCACTAGTACTTCCATCTGCAGATCATGTGGCCAGTTGATCTCACTGCAGAGGGAGAGTTGGTTGCTCTTATTCTGAGCAGGAACTTCAACTTCTTGATTAGAGACCTTTCTAAATCTGATATTTTAACCTTGAGTTGGCTTTTGTATTAGACTAAAAGAGTAGGTACCTTTAGCTACATTGTCACAATCTTAATTTTGACCTTACCTTCCTTATGTACTAGCTCTTTCCTCATTTGGAAGGGATAGGGTAGCACAAATCATGAATAAGCCACCCAAAGTTGAGATCAAAACTCCTTGCTTCACCTTATCACTACAAGACAAAATGAGTTCTGGCTGGGAATGTGTGGGTAATAGGCAGCTATTGAATTCTCCACAATCAAATCTGCATAGGACTAGGTAGCAGTGTAGTCAGGACCTATTTCCAGTGAGTGAGTCATGGCTTGTACTCAGCTATAAACCAGTGTCTCCTTGGCTTGCCAGTTCAGCATCTTTTTTTCATCATAGTTGTGGCAAAAGGAGCTAGCTCATGGCCCAGTCAAGAGACCAGCCTGCTCCTTTGTCCTTGGGCCAACTGCCCACCGCTTTCGCCTGCCATGCCTTATAGATTCATAGATTCATAGATGTTAGGGTCAGAAGGGACCTCAATAGATCATCGAGTCCGACCCCCTGCATAGGCAGGAAAGAGG
>NW_005843286.1:60023-71388 GCF_000455745.1 Alligator sinensis
GTATCAGTCCAAGGACCGAGCCCTGCGGGACCCCACTGCCCACACCCTTCCAGGTCGAAACTGACTCATCCATCAGACTCTCTGGGTGCGACCCTCCAGCCAATTCGCCACCCACCGGACTGTGTAGTCATCCAAGTCACAGCCTCTTAACTTGTTCACCAGTATAGGGTGGGATACCGTATCGAAGGCCTTCCTGAAGTCTAAGTATACGACATCCACCCCTCCTCCTGTGTCCAGGCGTTTCGTAACCTGGTCATAAAAAGAGACTAGATTGGTCAGGCACGATCTGCCTGCCACGAACCCGTGCTGGTTTCCCCTCAGCATAATTTGTCCTGCCGGGCTCTCGCATATGTGAGCCTTGATAATTTTTTCAAAGACTTTGCCTAGGATGGAGGTGAGACTGACTGACCTATAGTTGCCCGGGTCCTCCTTCCTCCCCTTCTTGAAAATGGGGACCACATTGGCCCTTTTCCAGTCCTCCGGGACTTGGCCTGTGCACCACGAGCGTTCAAATATTCCCGCCAGTGGCTCTGCAATGATGTCGGCCAGTGCCTTCAGCACCCTCGACCCTTGATGTCCTACTGTTCTGATGTTAATAGGCAGGAGGCTACCCTTCAATCCACTGTGATGTCAAGGGCCAGATGGACACACTCCAACCATCCCTACCCATGTCCCATGCCTTGCAGATAATACCTCTAGCTTGAGGCCAAACCAAACTCAATGCACAGTTAGGCCTCTTACTTACTGCCCCATTCTGGGCCACACACATACCACCTCTCCTCTCACTGGGGCCTCTTTCATTCCCCCTGCTTTCACCAGGGCTCACACACACCACCAGTCACAGGTTTCTCTCATACCACCCTCTTGGGCCATACACACCCCGCCCTTGCTTCCCTTGTGCAACCCCAGAGGGCCATCAGGCTCATCTCTTCTTGCCTCAGCCAGCAGGTGTGTAGCCTTTTGGGCCTCTCCTGCAGCCCTCATTTGAACAAATGCTGAGCTATTTGCAGAACTGTGGGCTGACTTTGCCCCCCGCACCCCTCCCCGGAGCCACACTGCTCTGCTCCCTCCCTCCCTGGAGCCACACTGCTCTGCCCTTCCCTCCCTCCCTGGGGCACAGGATCAAACACCCTCATAGGCTCAGGTGCCCTCCCTGGTGTGCCTGGCCCACAACTCAGGTTAACATACCCCGCCTAAGGTGGGGCAGGGGTTTATAGTTTCATAGTTTCTAGGGTCGGAAGGGACCTGGGCAGATCATCTAGTCTGAACCCTGCCATGGCAGGAAAGAGTACTGGGGGTCAAACGACCCCAGCAAGATGGTCATCTAACCTTCTCTTAAAAACCCTCAGGGTGGGAGCCTGCACCACCTCACTTGGAAGCTGGTTCCAGACCCTAGCCGCCCTGACCGTGAAGTAGCGCCTCCTGATGTCCAACTTAACCGTCCCCCCCGCCAGCTTGTGACCGTTATTCCTGGTCACTCCTGGCGGCGCTCGGGGGAACAGGGACTCCCCCAGTGCCTGTTGATCCCCCCTGACTAGTTTATAGCAGGCCACAAGATCCCCCCTCAGCCTTCTCTTCTGGAGGCTGAACAGGTTCAGGTCCCGTAACCTTTCCTCATAGGACCTGCCCTGCTGTCCCTTGATCATGCGAGTGGCCTTCCTCTGGACCCTCTTGATGCTGTCCACATCCCTCTTAAAGTGCGGATCCCAGAACTGGACGCAGTACTCCAGCTGCGGCCTGACCAGTGCCGCATAGAGGGGGAGGATCACCTCCTTGGTCCTGCTTGAAATGCATCTGTGGATGCACGACAAGGTACAGTTGGCCTTCCTAGCTGCCTCCCCACACTGCCGAGCCACGTTCATCTTGGAGTCAATAATGACTCCATCCTGGTACCCCAACACACCTTACACTGGGATGCTGACATTTAAACCACAGGCAGGACCACCAGGCCTCCCTATCCCAGCAGGGTGCAGTTTCAGGTCATGTTCAGGACCACTGAGCCCTCCTCCTTCCCCATAGTCTCACTCTTGCTTCTAAGATATTCCTAAAGCAGGCACTCCACCAGGCAACATTACTCCTAAGGCTACTGAACACAAGCTGCTCTGCTCTTATAACAGAGCTCTCCAAAATGGCCACCCTCATCAGACACCTGGCAGCTCCCTGCTCCAGCCCTTAAAGGGACGGAGCACTAAAGCTTATCTGTCACAATAGTGAACAGATGAAAGAACCAAAGCAAGTGTATGCTTCCCAGTGCAGTTGACTTTCTTTTTATTTGGCTTGTTTGCATTATCCTACAGATTAATAAGAATTTCCATGGCAGTCTTGAAGACTGTGTTTTGGTGGTGGAAGAGGTGGGAGTGAAGTGAGTATGCAACCTGCCTCAGGTCTGTGTCTCAGATTCTATTAGTAGAGAGGGGTAGCTGTGTTTTGATTTCTGCTTAACTTCAGGCTATCTGATGAAGTAGACTGTAGCCTCAAAAAGCTCATGCCTCCTTGAACAAATTGGTAATAGGCAGCTATTGAATTCTCCACAATCAAATCTGTATAGGACTAGGTAGCAGTGTAGTCGGGACCTATTTCCAGTGAGTGAGTGCTGGCTTGTACTCAGCCATAGTGGCTGATAGGGCAGGGAGCACAAATCAAAGTAGCAAATTGGGCAGAGAACACAGGAAAAGAAGAAAGCAAAGCAGCAGGTTAGGCAGGCAGTACAAGACTGGGAACAGAAAGCAGAACAGCAGATCAAGCAGGGGAAGGGGATCAGTGTGGTTCTTGGGGAGTGTCGCAGAGCACTCAGGTGCCCTGCTCCTAAGAAGGGAGAAAACTGCTAGGGGAAGAGCCCTAGCAGTGAGTAATGAGGCCAGCTGCTGGTTGCCGGGGCAACCAGAGGAGGTCAGCTGACCAGAAGGGGCAGGGCCTGGCTCCCATATAAAGCCCAGGGGCTGAGGCTGGAGGCAGTTCCTTGCCAGCGGCCCAAGGGGAAGGAGCTCTCTCAGGGAAGAAAGGGGGAGGCTTGACTGTAGGAGCAGTGTTTGTCACTGCTGAGGGATGGAGTATTCCCTGGTAGGCTTGAATGATGTTTTAGCCCGGCAGCTTTAATTTATGTTACAGCCTAGGGGCTTGTGTTTTGTTGTTATTTAAATACCAGTGGTTTGGGTGAGGCTACTAGGGGTTGAAGGAGGCCTCATAGGGGACCCACAGAAGTGTGGGAACCCCAGTGCAAGTGAGGGAGCAGCAGTCAGGGTGCACAGACCCCAGACCCAGAGAGGGGCAGCTGAGAAGCCCCAGTGCAGGCACGGTGAGCCCCGGAGAGGGGCGGCATTACTGAGGCCCTGGAGAGGGGGCATTGCTGAGAATCCCCCGTGGGGGCGTGGTGGGACCTGCGGGCGTGGCGAGCCCCGGAGAGGGGGACGGCATTACTGAGGAGCCCCAGAGAGGGGGCATTGCTGAGAAGCCCCAGTGTGGGCGTGGTGAGCCCAGAGAGAGGGCAGCATTTATTGAGAAGGCCCCGGAGAGGGGGCACTGTTGAGAAGCCCCAGTGCGGGTGTGGTAAGCCCCAGAGAGGGGCAGTTGAGAAGCCCCAGAGGGGGAATTGCTGAGAAGCCCCAGTGCAGGCGCGGTGAGCCCTGGAGAAAGGGCGGCATTACTGAGAAGGCCCTGGAGAGAGGGCGTGGAGAGAGAGAGACCGAACAACATCACACGTAGCCCATAAGGCGGGAGTATACAGACTACTCAATACCAGAGAAGATCTAGAGATAGCAGGAGAACTGTGGGCAAGCAGGCGAAGGGCATCCTCCCTATAAAATATATAAGATCAAAGTCATGGTGGGAAAGAATTGGAGGATGCTAATCGGTAACTTGACACGGTAAAGGAGGCGGCAGGGGAGAGCACGGCAACCCAGGCTGCCCTCCTGTTACAGGGAGGCTACAGGGCTATTTTTGCACCATGTCTACCAAAAATGTTGCCCCTTCCTCCATCTTAACCCATCTGAACCCCAGAGTCAATATATACCCCAAAATCATATATTAAATGTTTGCTCTTAGTTTTTCCCCCCTTAAAGCTAAGCTCTAGATCATTGGAGCTCAACTTTTTGGCCTGCAAACCACATTAAGCCCTGCATGCCAGGACTGGGCCCTAGGGCCCTGGCACTGCCCCTGCATCCCAGTGTACAGGGATTGGGTCTCAGTACATCCCCCTCCTGCAGAGATTGGTCTCTAGGGACCTGGCATCACCCCTTTTCTACCCCGTATGCCAGGATTGGGCCCTGGACCCTGGTGCTGACTCTTTCTGGCCTCCCTTGTGTCAGGATTTGGCCCTAGGGCCTGGTGCCATCCCAGTCTGGCCCTGTACATTGGGATCAAGTACCTGATCCAGCACACAGGGCCTGAGGCTCCTCTTGGGTCCCAAAATTTGGTGGTGTGGGAGCCATGCCACCACCTCCTGACTGCCAAATTTCCAGACCTGTCGGGAGCCCCATGAACTGGATGACACAGGGCCTTAGCCTGGATCTGGCCCATGGGCCTGGGGTTCAGTACCCCCTGCTCTAGACAACCATTGATATTCACCTGGGGACACTGTTTTTATTCCACATCCAGTATTCAAGGACTGTTTAAGAAGTTCCGTATAACTAAGTGGAACAAACTGTAACAGAAGGGATACTCACCTGTAGGGGGCGTCCCATGGTGAACCAAAACCAGGCTGAGCCTGGGAGATTTTTTTTTTTGTCCCCCTGAGGACACCAGAACAAAAGGCCTGGAGCAATTTTGCCTTCAGGCCCTGGAAACAAGTTCCCTCTCAGAGTCCCAGAGTTGCGCAGCCAGTATGGGCAGCCGCCAGAGTCTCATGTGGGAGGTTGGCTGTTGGGGACTGTAGGGGGAGCTGAGAGGGACAGACCACTGTGATGAGACTGTAGGGCTCTTGCTGTGGGGCCAGAGTGGCGAGTGAAGGAAGCAAGCAAGCAGAGCCCGAAGGCGAGTCCTGGCTCTGATTTAAAGGGGAAGTACCCGGGGCTGGGAGTTGGTGAGTAGGCATAGCCTGCCCCTTTTGTAGTGGACTCTCACGTGGGGGCCCTGGAGAGAGTGAAAAACCAGGCAAGTAGATCCACCAGGCCCGTCTGAGGGGCAGGAAGGTGTGTCGTGGGGAGGAGGTTGTTTCAGTATTACAGGAGACTGAGCATGGGCACCAGCCGTCAGCAGGAGTAGAGCCTGGGGCCATCAAGGGAGCTCCCATCTCACCCTTACCTGACTGATTATACTTGCCTGAAGTAAGGTGATGTCAAGACAACAGTAGTCAACCAAAAGACTGTTATTTTGGGTGTCTACATCAAACCTATTGGGACTGTATTATTTTTTTACAAAATAGGGGATGTTTGTGTTTTGTTTCTTTCAGGTTTTGGATGCACATAAGGTTGCCTTACTGTATGGGGAATTAGACCTACTATTACTCCACTGGGGGTGTGATCACCTACCTATACGTGTATACACGTAGTTACCAAGTTATATATATCTATAAGCATTGAGTTCATTAGTATTATTCCATAAGTTAAATGAGTTATGAATTAAACCTTTGAATAGATAGCAATGTATATATACAAATATAAAGATATGTATGTAAATATCTGAATATAAATTAATATGTATGTATCTTTCTATTGTACATAATACATTTTGTAAACAGTTACCTTTTCTGTCAGAGTGCTGTTACAGCAGTTATCCCTGTACCAGGATCTTGAGGTTCCTCGTTAGCCCAAAAGGACAGTCTAGCTGGTGCGCCGGGGTTCCATAAATTGCCACTGACAGTGGTTAGCACCCCGCACCAGGGTGCAACATAAATATATCATCATTTACAATAGGGTCACAGATGTGGTGTTTTTACAGTTCTCAGGTGCATACTGTTAGGTTGGATACCAGAAATGAAGAGATTAAAGCATTCAGCAGACACATAAAGCATTAACTTCCCTCTTTCTCCTGATTTCTTATACTGGATTTTCAGATCTCATCTCAATACAGTGTCTATCTTCCTGTCTTCATCTAGCTTTCTCATTAAAAGGTACTCAGATTGTCTATTAGAACAATTATCAAGAACATTTGGCCTCTGCACAGCCACAAAGGCATTGGCAAGCATTAGATCAGGGCTCTCCAACTTTGGCATTGCTGGGCCCACATGTGGCATAAGCATGTGGCCCTGAGGCCTCACACAGCACAGGCAGCATGCTGTGGGGCCTAGAGTTCTCTGCATTGCACGCGCTGCTCCAGCAGTATGTGGCCTCCACTGCACAAGTTTGCAAACTGCAACAGCAGAACACACTTCCCTTCCCCCAGACCTACTGCATGAATTGACAGCACCTGGCCTGCCCATCCCCTATGGTGTAGACCTCTGGGCTCCCTGCCCCCCACTTCACAGCAAAGGGAGAAATGGCCTGGGAAAGGTGGCTGCTGGGGCATGTGGGCTACATTAATCCAGGGCAGGCAAAATACAGCCCATGGGCCTGCGGGCATCTGTCAATTAATTGTATCCTACCCAGCCCTTCCACCCACAAGGGTGCGAATGAGGAGCTCACATATATACACCTTCCAACATACCCTATTATGCCCCATTCCCACCCTTGTGGGCGGAAGGGCCCGGCCCTGTCAGCATACGGTTTCTGGGCAGGGGTGCTGCTGCCAGTGCTGCAGTCACCAGGGGACCTGCTCGGCTTCCCCAGCATCTTGCTTGCTCCGGGCAGTGAGTACGAAATAAGCGGGGGTGGGGTGAGGCGGAGCTGCAGCTGAGTGGGGGCAGGGAGCATGGGGCTAGGGTGAGCGGCAGTGCAGAGCCCATGCCCAGTGGGGTGGTGGGAGCGCTGTGCTCGGGTGGGCAGGGTGTGGGGATCCCCACCATGGTGCACAGCCCCCAGCAGTGGCAGCAGGAGCACCAGATGGCAGGGCACTCATGCTTGGTGTAGGCACTGCTGCCTGGCAATGTGCAGCTCAGGCCAGTGCTGCACGTGGGGATGAGGAGTGCAGCGCAGCCAGGCTGCCTCTATCGCCGGGACTCCGAGCAGCACACACACAGCCCCTGGCATAGCACTGGGAAAGCCCCACACATTGGAGCCGGCTGCCTTCCCCACCCCATGCTGCACAGGTCCTGGGACTCTCCCAGAAATGGAGAGGAGTCCTGCCCGCTGCTTCCCGGTGGAGTCCCACAACCTGTGCGGTGGCGGGGGAGGTGTACAGGGAGTGGGGAAGGCAGCAAGCTCCAGCGCATGAGGCTTTCCCGGTGCTGTGCAAGTGCCGGGGGCTGCATGAGTGCTGCATAGAGCCCCCACGATAGAGGTGGCCCGGCCAGGCTGTGCTCCTCGCCCCTACATGCAGTGCTGGCTGGAGCTGTGCGCTGCCAAGCAGCAGCACCTGCACCAGGCACGAGCGCCCCAAGTACCCCCACCTGCTGATGCTCCTGCTGCTGCTGGTGGGGGTTATGTGCCATGGAGGTCCCAAAATTCCTCCATGATCCCTCACCCCACAAAAGCCACACACTCACACCCTGCTCCCACAACCTTCCACATATACACCCCCAACATACCCTATTGCCCCCCTACACTTCACCATACACACCCCCCGCTATACACCCCCCCACAATACACACACTTTATACCCCACCATACACACACACCCCAACCACACCCCACACACAATATACAAGAGTAAGACTTTATTTCTGAGTTGTTATTATTTCTATTATACACTATGCAAACACAAATCATGACAACAATTTTTTATAATAACATTAAAATATGTTATAGTAGGTGTTTAACTTTTAGTGTATGATTTGTTTTTTTTCTGGTTCCAAGATGGCAACCCTCCCCTCCCAAAAGGAGTATTTCTGGGGGTCAAGGGAAGGACTTCCGGTGGCAAAGGTAGGGGTTACAGGAGAAACTTCCAGTCTCAAGATGGCAACCAGGTGCCGGGGCAGTTTTCAAGGGGTAGGGCTACCCATGTGGCCCTTGACAGTTCAAAACTCGTTAAGCAGCCCTCCAGCTGAAATAACTGCCCACCCCTGTGTTAACCTCTTACAGCCTGTGAGCCACCAGTTGGACAGCCCTGCATTAGATAGCTGTGATAGAGCACTTGAATAGCAAATGTGCTTGCCTACCCACTGAGAAGCAAGAATGTTTTCTTCAAGCAGGAAATAAACAATTCAGAAGACAAGCAACCATGATCAGTAAAGAGCATGTAGCTTTATTATCAACTTGAAACATAACAAGTCAGGTATTCTACAGGGTTGATCAGATGAACTCCAGAAGAGATATTCTGTCAGAAGATAGCTTTAAGCAAGTCATAAGGTCTATGTGAGCCTCTTCTCGCACGCAAAGAATGAATGATCCTCTTATCTGACTGAGGCCTGTCCACCTTCATCCACATAAGCAACTTTAAATAAAAGATCTGAATTTACAGGAATGGGAGGAAAATAGTTCATGAAAGTTAGAAGAACATTTAGAATAAATCCTTAAAAAATGAAGTTTGAAGCTTTGCCTTCCTGCATTGTCAAAAGCAAATCCAGAGGTGGTTGTCATCTTGTGAGGCCACACAACAGCTGCATGGAAGCATACCTTAAGGAGGAGGGGCGTATCTGATGCCAATCTCTTAAAGAAGCTATTTACTTCTTCCATTGGGCAAAAGGGATAACTGTATGTAAAAATGACTCAAGAAAGCAGTATGGATTTATCTGTTAAAAAAAAACAAAACAAACCAAACAGAGAAAAAAAAATAGACTGAACTGATTGTGAAGCATCATCCAAGAAGCAGAACAGGAAGAAAGACTTGAAGTCAACCACAGCAAATTGGATCAAAGCTTGCATAGGGCATTCCTCCTCTGGACAATATCATGACACATACTAGCAGATCAGTACTTATATCCAAAGCTGAGAGAGTGTAGGCCTCCTTATATAAGACTTAATAGCAACTGCTTTAGAAACACTATGAACTGTTGATTTGGCCAAGGTCAAGCAGAAACTTGATTGTAAATCAAGCGATAGAACATGTATTTTATGCTTTCTTGCCTTGTACCTTTACCACTAGTCACCCTTCATCGGAAGGTCCTTCTTCTTCATTGGAATGAATGTGTAAAGCAACCACTAGACTTGACTTCATGAGGATTTGTCTACATGCAAAAGTGTGTTTATACCAGGATAGCTAATTCCCATCAGGAAAAGGAATAAACTAAACCAGTATAAATGTGTGTGGACTTGGTCTGGTATGAATATATCAATTTAAAAAATACCTGTCAAAACCTAACATAGTTATACTTGTACAACTATTCAGGGTACTTGAGGTGTAAACTGAACAGTGTTCTATGCTGCCTCCTTCTGAAGGACAATTACGGGGGTGACTGGTGCCTCCTGAGCCTGTGGGGGCACAATTTGTGGGCAGGCCTGGGAGTGGGCCAAAAGCCCCATATCCACTCCTACGCTTCAGTGCCGCAGCTTAGTTCCCCCTTCCCCCCCCCCACCCCCCAACACTGCTGGCCCACGTGGAAAAAAACTGCCCTGTCCTGAGCGGTGCCAAGTCAGGGGCCAATCTTAGGGGGGTCATATGTCCCCACTACCTGTGGACAATTATATAGACAGTAGTAGATACAATAAAAAGTTAAGTGTTGCTGTTGGGTTTTAGGGACTTGTTTGGTTTATTTAGCCTTCTTAGGATTCATTTTGCACTATAGTCACTTCCCATTATTGAGGGCTGTTTGCTATGCTTCTGCCAGAAAGTGTTGCTTTTACCTATTAATTTACCCAGCTGATCATAAGAGAAAAGATGTTGGATCTAATCCTTTATTTTGACCTGTTTTATAATTCTAATTTTTACAGAATGTATATTTACCTATTTGATTAGTGATATTCCTTTCTCATATTTTGTATTATTCTTGTTTGGGAATGGCCATATGCAAATAATTAATTTTGAATATTCCATTTTTGTCATGCTTTCTTCAAGATGTCCATTCCTCTAATTGAAGTGCTTTGGAAATGTTGGTATGGCTATGTGTTCTGAAACTGGAGCTACTGGGACTTGGATTTGTGCTTCTCCCACCTTTCATTCGCTTCCCAAACTCTGAAGAATGTATGGAGGTTAGTCAACTAGAGCTGCTGTCCATATTATCAGAGAAAATAAATTAAGAGGTAAAAACAGCATTTTCTTTGTACACTTGTTTAGCTTTTTGCATTTGAGGATCTTAGTGTTAACTAATTCTAACAACTCCCTGTTAGAGAGTGGGAGGGTTCTTAGTTATCTTTAACCTCCACCTATAGTCGTTTGCAGCACAGCAAAGTAGATACTAATTTAATATGGTAGCATTTTACAAAAGTGCAAGAAAAGGAGCCCAAACAGGAATAGAGGAGACCTAGATTTATATTTGCCCATGAATTTTGAATCTCTGTCCTTTAGAATGTGCAAACTGCCATATAAGACCTTATTCTTAGAAGTTTCAAACACTCAGAGGTCTAATTAAATGTGTAGGCTTAAGTATTTTGGCCCAAAGAAAACTGTTGCAGAGCTATAAATATGACTAGCTCTATCAAGTTGTATAATTTTAAGCACTAGGGATCATTTCCCTCTAAAATTTTGGTGGCTGAAATCAGTGAGACCCATATTGGTGAAATCATGCATGTCAATGGTGCAGTTAACAGTAAAAACATTTTGTTGCGTTATGGGATGAGAGGCTTCTGGCATACGCACTGCAACAGAGGAACAGGAGTCAGAAAACCTGGATTTGATTCCTAGAGACTTGCCACAGATGCAGGTCTAACCCTCCTGTACCTCAGTCTCCTCTTCTGTAAAATGGGGTTATCTTGTTAATATTGTTATAACGAGGACCCGCTTTGCAGAGGGCTCTGGTATCCTAGCTGAAAAATACTAGTAGGAGCCCGTGGCGAGTTTCAAGCGATGCCTGGGGAACAGCTGTCTCAGCTGCTTGCACCGCTAGTAAGGGTCAGTGTTGGCAAAGGGTGTAAGCACAAGCTGTCCTCCTCGAGCAGCAGGAGCCTGCCGGGTAGGGCGTGCGGCTCGGGAGCCCTCTCCTCGGGGCTCTGGGTACGCTTTGTGGAGGCAGAAGTGGCTGCCTGGCTGCTGGAGCGGAGCTCCCTTTGGCTGGGCGGCAGCGTGTGGCTGCCTATGAGCCGCTCTCCTCATACACAGCAACACAGCACTGAGCCCGAGCCTCCGAGCCGCACATCCCGCCTCAGCCAGTCTCCCCTCCACTCAGTTTTATATTTGCGCGCCCTTTCAATCCTCAGTGACGTGTCCCCCGCCGCGCCCAATCCGGGGCGTCCTCTGGTCAGGACAATGGAAGGGGCTCCGCCCAACGGCGCGGCGGGCGGGCGTGGCGGGGGGCAACTGG